>NC_133771.1:16405052-16458597 GCF_003597395.2 Chelonoidis abingdonii
AAGTTCGCGGGGCTTTTCCTGTTTACCTGGCCAGTGCCGCTGAGTTCTGATTGCTGTCCAGAGCGGTCAGTGGTGCACTGTGGGATACCTCCCGGAGGCCAATTACGTCGATTTCCATCCACACTAACATTATTCCGAATTAGTAATATCGATTTTAGGGTTACTCCTCTCGTTTTGAAGGAGTACAGAAATCGATTTAAAGAGCCCTTTAAATCGATTTACAGAGCAGTGTAATGTGGACAAGTACAGTGTTAAATCGATTTAACGCTGTTTAAATCGACTTAATGGCGTAGTGTAGACCAGGCCTTGAACTGCAGTGATCAGAGCATGAGGGATTTTGCTGCTTGTGTTGATCTATCTCCTCTCCTTTCTCTGTATACAGTGGGGTGGGGTGCAGGGAATATTTAGTCTCTGTGGGGAGGAGGTGGACTTTGCTGTGCGTGTTGGTCTGTCTCACACTTCTCTCTCTTTGCGGGAGGGAAGCTTTGTGTCTCTTTGAAGAAGATGCAGGAATCTCATATCCGCAAGCAATCAGCGATCTGCAAACATGGTGAACAATACAACCACACCCATGGATGCGGGATAGCCATGGATGTAAAGCGGCTATCTGCAGATTTGCAGGGCTCCACCTATCTCTAAATCTAAGCTGTTGGTCCAGTGGCATGGGCCCTTTGAAATAGTGAGACAGGTCGGAATAGTAGATTACAAAGTTCACCAGCCCAGAAAGAGAAAAGACCAGGGGAGCTGGAACTAGGGGTACTGGGGGTGAGGCATTGCCCCCTGGCTTGAAGTGGTTTTCATCATATACAGGGTTTAGTTTTGTTCAGTGGCTCTCAGCACCCCCATGCTACAAATTGTTCCAGCACCACTAGGAAAGCCACCCAAATATACCATATCAGCTGCCTGAAGGCATGGAAAGAGTGGGAGGGATGTCTGTGTTCCCTCCTGAGCCCAAACTCAGCCCCGATGGTTCCCCAATTGGTTCCCCATATCAGTCGGGGAAGTCTAACCCAAACAGGGGCAGCAGTTAGACAAACTCATCAGCACTATTCCCTCTTGTTTTCAGCGCCACCAGGCCAGACACACTTAGTGTTCTAGCATATAGAAACTGAGCCCATCCAGAAAGTGCCAGCAGGCCTGTGACCGTTACCCAGAGAAATGTGGAGACTGTGCAACAAGAGTTACAGAACTGGGAAGAAGTGACCTGCGGAAAACATAGTTTGGGGTGGCTCTATAACTGCACCTGATGCTTTGATAAACCCCAAGCAGCCTGGGGTCAGGTTCCAGTGGAGTTGGTGGGCCTACATTCCCCAAACTTGTCTCCCCCACCCCCAGCTTCTTTGTAGTGACAGAACCTCTGGGGGAGCAATTGAAGCATGCAGGGCTGATTGAGGCTGGATCCAGGGCCCCCTGTGGCCTGACTAGTCTGGCAAAACCCATAAGGGTATATCCTGACCACTAGGCCAGCTTGTCATTGGACCTTCCTGCTATAGCCATAGACACAAATTCACCAATGGGTGTGGTCAACAAAATAACACAAAATCAGCACAAACTGAGTTACACCTAGCAAGGGACATAAAAGGCACAGTAGAAGCAGTTCTATAAATACATTAGGAGCAAGTGAAAGATCAAGAAAAGTGTAGGTCCACTACTTGGCAGGGAAGGGGAGCTAGTAAGAAGTGACGTCAAGAAGGCTGCCCCAGACTTCACTAAACTGATTAATAGTAACCAGATGCTTAGCACAATTCATATGACAAGGGGGAGAGAACACAAGCCACAAAATAGAGAAAGAATACATTAAAGAATATTTAGATAATTTATATGGATTCAGGATCGCAGGGCCTGATGAAATTCACCCTAGGGTACTTAAGAAACTAGCTGAAGCCATCTTGAAATCATTAGCAATTATCTTTGAGAACTCATGGAGGACTGATGAGGTTCCACGGGACTGGAGAAGGGCAAATATAATTCCTGTCTTTAAATAGGAACAACGAGGAAACACAGAATTATAGACCAATCAGCCTAACTTCAATACCTGGAAAGATACAGCAACAAATTATGAATCAATCAATTTGTTAGCACCTGAGGATAATAGGGTACTAAGTAATAGCCAACATGGATCTGTCAAGAACAAATAATGCCAAACCAAACATTTTTTCTTCTTTGACAGGGTTACTGGCCTAGTGGATGGGGGGAAGATGTAGACATGACACAGCTGTATCTTAGTAAGGAATGTCCCTCATGACATTCTCATAAGCAAACCAGGGAAATTTGGTCTAGCTGAAATTACTATAAGGGGGTACATAATTGATTGAAAGACCATACTCAAGTCTAGTTATCAATAGTTCACTGTCAAAATTGGAGGATCTCTCTACTGGGGTCCTTTAGGCATCCATCCTGAGTCCAGTACTATTCAATATTTTTATTAATGACTTGGATAATGGAGTGGAGAGTATGCTTATAAAATTTGTGGGTGACACCAAGCTAGGAGGAGTTGCAAGCACTTTGGAGGACAGGATTAGAATTCAAAACAACCTTAACAAATTAGAAAATTGGTCTGAAATTCACAAGATGAAATTCAATAAAGTACAAAATAGTACACTTTGGAAGGAAAAATCAAATACACTGTAACAGCATGGCACCCACCTCTCACAAGTGCCCCCTTCTGGTCAGATGTGTCTGCAGTCTTTCAGTTTATAGTTGCCCTGCCAGTGGTTTCTCAGGTGATTTTTTCAGGATGAAGCCCTCCAGGCTAGACACACACTGTCTATATGCAAAACAGAACAACCCCCTTCCAGGGCATAGTCTTTTACTTGTCCTGGGCCTGGTCTGGGGCCACACCCCCAGGACTTCCTCCCTGGTGATACTGTCTTCTTGCAGCCCGCTCTGGTCTCAGTCCTTATTCAGTCCCAGCAGCCCTCTTAGCTCCCCCATCCCCTGCCTACATTGAACTGTCCATGGTCCAGCTGCTCTTTCAGCCAGCCAGTAACCCAGTACTCTCTTCTCCAACTCCAGACAGCAACTGACGACTGTGCTGTTCTGCAGCTCCTTTTATATGGCCCTGCTGGGTCCTGACTAGCTGCTCTCTGCAGCCTCTCTCATTGGCTACTTCCTTGCAATTGCTCTAGGCCACTTGGAGGATTTCTCTTCTGCTCCTTTCTGGGACAGGGTGTGGCAGGACCCTGAGGACTCCAGCAGGAGTCCCTGGGACTAGTCCACCCTGTCACATGCACAAATACAAAATGAGGTTTAACTGGCTAGTACTGCTGAAAAAGATGAAGGCGATAGTGGATCAGAACGTCAAAATGAGTCAACAATGTGGAGCTGGAAAATAGGCTAATATCATTCAGGGGTGTCATAACAGGAGTGTTGCATGTAAGACACAGAATTGTCCCAATCTACTCATCATTGGTGAGGCCTCAGCTGGAGTACTGTGTCCATTTCTGTGCGCCACACTTTAGGAAAGAAGTGGACAAATTGGAGAGAGTCCAGAGAAGAGCAACAAAAATGATAAAATGTTTAGAAAACCTGACCTATGAGGCAAGGTTACAAAAATGGGGCATGTTTAGTTTTGAGGAAATAAGACTGATGTGGTTGATAAGTCTTCCAATATGTTAAGGGATGTTATAAAGAGGACTGTGGTTAATTGTTCTCCATGTCCACAGAAGGGAGGACAAGAAATAATTAGCTTAATCTGCAGGAAATTCTCCATCATCTGAAGTCTATGAATCAAGATTGGGGACTTTCTAAAAAATCAATCAGAATGTGATGCTGGCAGACCAGGCACCAGCTCATGCCAAGGTCCCCATATCTCAGCAGAACACTGACAAACACATAGTTGGAATCTGTCTGGCATGTTTGTGGATTAATATTAATAAAATCAGTATTAGAATGATAAGAAATGTGAAGTGTTTGGACTCTATTGAATGGTTCTGAGATGCTGTGTGCATTAATCATACTGTGTTCTGTATTGCAATGTAATATTTGAGTGGTTTTATTGTGAGACTCTATGACTGTATGAATCGCCATACAGGAGAGAGACATCAATTAGTGTGAAGAGCTGCTCTTCTACAGAAATTGTGATGCCCCTTTCAACAGAGGAGACCAATGGATAGCATACGGGCTCTCATTGGATCATCTTACAACTGGAAACCCTCTACATCTGGGTTCAGAAACCATCCACAAAAGGACTTTTATTGTTCTGGTCTCCTAAGTGTGAAGATGAGTCATGAAAGTGGACTCCTCCCATCAGCTGAGTTTGCAGCTCAAAGAGCATGGCAGGAGGGGATCAAAAAAAAAACAAGCCAAAGGAACTGAGCGTTTCTATGCTGCTCGGACATTTGGAGGGCAAGGTGTTTCTAGGCTGAAGCAACTCCAGCTGCCTAGCCTGGGTTATGGGCTTGATGCAGAAATCAGGGGGTGAAATTCTATGACTTGTATTGTACAGGTCAGGTGTCATGCAGGTCAGGTGTTCTATGGCTTGTGTTGTGCAGGTCAGACAAGATGATCATGGTGGTCCTCTTTGGCCTTAACATCTATTATCTGAATCTGCTATAATGGTGGCAAAAATGCCTGGATAATACTGGGATGGAAAACTCATGCACAGAGACTTCAAAATGAAAGGATTAATACAGAGGATATGTCCTTAATCAGAAATGTTCCTTGCAGGATCCTTGCACATCTTGCACTATTTGTATTTTTTGCAAGATGGCAACAGTGATGAACTAGCTATCTGAGAGACAGACGATATGCCATACAGTTCAGCCGGACTGACCAGAGCACAAAAAAGAAATGGAAAGAGGAAAGGGAAAGCCAGGAGGTGCCTAGACAAATCCAACTGTTTCAGACAGGCAAATGCCCCTCATGGGATGAAATCTGGCTCCTGTGCAAGTGATGTGGTGCTTAGTTGCCAACACTGTATATTTTTCTCAAGGGATGGTCATCTGGCCCCAGCTGCTGGAGGGTCCCATACATATCCTGGGGAATTTCAGCTCATTCTCCCACTTACTCTAACCACAGCTGCCAGGTTAGATGCAGCACCATCTCCTACTCCTGCCACGGCTTGAGGCAGGAGCTTTTGTCCATAAATGGATGTTCATGGTTTTATGCTAATTAGATTCATTAAATAATTTGCAGGGAAAGTCACACGAGAAGCAGCAGAGAACTAGGCAGCTTGGAGGCATGTCTACCCAACTAACTTAATTCGACCTATGTTAGATTGACTTACAGTTGCTGCAGTAATTACTGCGGTGGTTCACGTCCACACTACCCTCCTTCTCTGAGTGAGGTATGTCCTCACCTGGAGCACTTTCACCAACTTAAGAGGGGCGGGAGGGGCGGGGCTGAGAGCATGGGCTCTCAGCTTGGTGCGCGGTTCCCTGCTGGGAGCCCGGCTGCCCCCAGGCTCCTTGCTCCCCACCAGGAGCCTGGCTACCCCCCTTGGGCTTCTGGTGGGGAGCTCTGCATCTGGAGCCCAGGCAGCTGCCAGGCTCCCGGGGGAGCCGGGATCCAGGAGACTGGGGGCAGCTGGGCTCAGAGCAGGGAGCCCAGGCAACAGCCTGGCTGGAAGCGGGGATCAGAGATGCTGAGAGCAGCAGGGCTCTCCATGGAGGGCAGGGAGCCCAGGTGGCAGCCCGGCAGAGCCAGGAGCCCAGATAGTAGCCCAGATTGGAGCTGGAAGCCAGGAGCCTGGGTGGCAGCCTGGCTTGGAATGGGGAGCTCAGGTGGCAGCCAGGCTCAGAGCAAGGAGACTACGCAGCAGCCCAGCTGGGACCCCCCGGGAGCCCAGGGGGAAGACAGGCTCTAGCTGGAGCCCCCACATCTGCCCCAGAGTGACAGCCCAAGCTGCGAATCAGGTTTTCTTGTCAATTTCACGGCTCCAGCAGGGAGCCATGAAATTGACAAGAATGACAGCCGAGGTAAGTAACTCGCAGTGTCTAACCAGACACAGCGTCCTCCCAACTACACTAACATAAGCCCTGTGCCTCTTGTGGAGGTGGAGTTATTATGCTGGTGTACAAGGCACTTACATCAGCAGGAGCAAGACTGTAGTGTGTACACTGACATCATTAGGTTGATGTAAGCTGCCTTACATCAACCTTTGTAATGTAGATCAGGCCTGAGCCTTCACAGAGGAAGAAGCTGAGTGTCCAGTTAGCCTCCTTCCACTATGTCTTCTTTAGAGAACTGCTGTAATTGCCCTAGCAGAGCATATCCAGGTATCAGACCCCTTTGGCACATCTCTGTTCCTGGAAGGCTGGGAGCGTCTCTCTCCAATCGTGATGGAGCACAGCCAGCATGGGCACTCACGTTCCGAGTCTCCAGCCCCTGAACTGCCACAATGGTATGATCACTGCAAGTGAATTGAGTTGCCGTTGGTGAAGACCAAAGTTCATGCTGGTGCCTAGCTCACAAGCAGACATCAGCTGCGTGTCTCTGGCCTGGTCTACACTACACATTTAAATCGATTTAAAGAGCGTTAAATCAATTTAACACTGTACCCGTCCACACTACAACGCCCTTTATATCGATATAAAGGGCTCTTTAAATCGATTTCTGTACTCCTCCCCGTACAGAAGGAGAATAGCAGCCATCAATTCCGATATAACAATATCGATTACGTTAGTGTGAAGCGGAGGTAACGTTAATTGGCGAGCTCCGGGCATGGCGTCTAGTCCACAGTAGCACCTCTGACCGGGCATATCCTTGACGCGCATGCTGAACTCGTGCAGACGGCAGGGTAAACAGGACGGCCTGCAGACTTTGAATTCACAATTACCTGCTTTGAACACCAGCGGGAGCTCTGTCAGGGCCTATCAGGTAGGCGATGCGAGTCCCCCATCAAAAAAGAGTCCAGCATGACCGTACGGGAGAGTACTGGAGATTATGAGTACGCTGTAATGGCGGAGCGACAATCTGTAAAATGTATGTCGGCCGGCTACCGTTACAGAGACGAATGCCAAAAGCGCTTTTGAAAACAATCTCCATGGTACACAGTTGCCTGATGACCAACCTTGTTGAACGCAAGTCCAAATGGAAGTCCAATTAGACGCTCCCTGGAGGGTTAGAGGGACGAGGGGAGAAAATGCAGGGCCTGCCGACTCCAGCTAATCCCACAGTTCCGATAGCCGTCTCTTGCAAAGTATGTGTTCTTTGTGCTGAGCTATACGCCACTGTGCATGTACGTACTTCACAACACAGTGTACGGACGTGGTTTGAGAGAATAGCTCTCAGTGTCGTTTCCCAGACCCCCACCCCGTGAAAGCACGGAGAAAGAACCATACAGTTTCTTGAACTTCGTTCAATGTCAGCCCTATGTGTACTGAACGTAGCTGGCTGAGACGCGGATGCTGCAGCAGAGTGCACGAGACAGAACGTAATCTGCTCCTCTACCGACTCCACCAAAAACAGGCTGCAGATAAGACGAGGTTGCATATGCGACTGGGATTATCCAGTATGTCTCCATCGCCCGGTAGTAGCTCTGGCTGGCCTTACGTGATGCTGACCGGAGGGAGCGCGCTGGGGAAAATGAGGAATGACTCCCAGTTAATATGCAGTTAGATGATACGCAAAACGGCTGAAAGAGATAGAGCCGTCTTATCCATCAATAGGCAGACTGGGCTGAGCTTCGAAATTCAGCCCCTCCCTTTAACCTGTGGTGATCAAGCAAGATTCGAATGTAGCTTCGCATGGAGCGTGTCATAGCAGAGCGTAAGCGGTGCGTCCTCTCCACCCACACCGCTTAATGACCTGCGCGATGGCTATACAATCGCTCCGGGGAGCGCGCTGACCTCCCCCCTAACATTTTAAATATTCCCTAATCTCGTTGTTCTGAAATGCTTCACTGAATTCCTTTATACTTCAGACTGACACTTGGGCAGAAGACCTTGCCACGTGTATCCAAGGAAAGGTTGGGGAGTAAGGGGCCACAACGGCACGAGGAGTAGGACGAGAAAGTTGGCTGCAGGGGCACCCTGTGAAATAACCTACACATCGAGAGCATTTAGCCTCTCCTGATTGGACATTGATCATCTAAATACAATTGCCCCTCATTCGAGCCAGAGACTGACTCGTATTTTTAGACCCTTAAGCAGGAATTAGACTGGGGCGTCAATCCGCAAATTTTGCAATTTATGCGTGGCTGCGCCCCTTGTGGCCGGCTTCCGCCAGTCAAAGGCACCCTCATGGATAGCAGCGACATACGAGGGAAAGAGATACACCGTCATTTCATCCGAGTTTTCGTCCCGGAATCAGTGCCACAGTCGAAGCCAGGTGCAACCGTAACATAACCTTCCGCTGATCATAGCAAGCAGAGTAATAGCTGCTGATCTGTAGCGCTTGAGAAGTATCACCTCTCTGTCGCACAGATCGAGTCAACACACATTGACGAGGGCTGGGAAAAAAAAAGACCTGAATCCCCAAGCTCCGCATGGATTTGCCGATGGCACAAATATGGCGTATCCAAAATGTGCCAGAGCAATCCAAGGGAAAAAAAGAGCTGCGAAAGGATTGTCTCAGGCTGATGTTTTTCCCGAGCTAGGAAGATGCACTGACGAGCATTACCCAAAAACCACCGCGCCACGATGAATGATTACACAGCATTCCCAAGAGATTAGGGGGAGACTGCGGGAAACTATGGGTAGCTACGGAAGAGCTTACCACAACTGCAGACTCGTCAGGAAATCGCTGTTCGCCTGCGGACAACATGACGCCAACACCGCGAATTCCATGTCTGAAACCTAGTGTGGCCGCATGAAATCGAATTTATAATATCAGTTTTATAAAACCGATTTTAGCTAATTCGATATTATCCCGTAGTGTAGACGTGGCCTTAGTCTAGGGCTGTGCAAAATCTATACTGCAAAGCCCCGTGCACCACATGGAACTCGGCTTTGTTACAAACTCAAAACTCTGCCAGGCTCACTGATAGGCTCCGGGAACCCTGAAAACCTCTTGAATGGAGCTGAGTCCAATTTGCAGTCAAACCTGGGATGATTTATGGTTTTGACACTAAATCAGGGGAAACCCAAATCCAGCCTTTCCTGCTGTTCAGGGGTCTTTGGGGTGAGGACTATTGGTTTGAGCCATATCAAGCAATTCTCAGGTGTGAACTCAAGCAATCAGAACGTATATAAAGGGATCTCCTCAGCCTCCACCAGCTGGATCTGCTGAGTGCCATGCTCAGGGACATTTTGTCTTGACAAGGTACCATCCACTTGCCCTAGCACCAAAGCAATGAGTTCCCCTCTCTTTCACCAGCGCTCATTCATATAAAACAACACCAGGCCAGAGATGCAGACGCAGCATCTGTGTGAGTCTCTCATTTGTCACTGCCTGATTAGAGGAAGCCTTCTCCACTGCTGAACCTTTGGACATAATTTTGGTTGATGTGAGTCTCAAACAAAATGCCAGACCCAGTGTGGAGTGGTACTGAAATCAGAACCAGGATCCAGATCCAAATGTTACAGTTGGCCACTGCAGTAGTTACCGCTGCACTCAGAAGTGACTAGAACCATTTACCTTTATAATCCTGACCCAGGTGAGGTGATTGGAGCCAGGGAATAAAAATCACTGCATACCTCATTTTCATTACAGCTGTTATTTCTGTAATTGTAATCACCTGGATCAAATCCCTGGATCAGAACAAATCCAGATCTAAATGCTGCATCTCTGGCCCAGCTCTGCTTAACATGAACACATAAAGGTCACACAGGAGGGTATAAGAACATCATTCCATCTGTGTGCATAACACTGCAAACAACAAGGGAATCTGAATATTAAAATAACCATTTTATGAGACAATGACTGAGGATGTGCAGAGGATAGAAGTTCCATTTTCCAAAGGATTGCAGGGAATTTGGCTTTGTTTATGAATAGACATGAAAAACTGAAAATGTCTAAATTTTCCACAAAGAAAAACTCCCCTAAAAAATAGATTTGGGTCATTCCAAACATTTTCTTTCAATGTCAACTTTTTGTTTTTGTAATTATATTTGACTATCGAACACAAAATCAAACCAACTGCAAAATGAAAAAGATTTCAAAACAAAAATCAAAACAATTTGTTCCAAAAATGTCAAAACAGGTGGTTTGACATTATTGGGCTTTTCCCCCAGGTTTCCTCCAAAACAAAAATCCAACAAAATCAGCCCTGCTCCACAGAGCATTTCAGTTTCACTGGACCTGCATCTTCTGATGCCACTGTGGTTTCAGTGGAATTTGTCCAACCAGTTCTACAAACAAGTTCATCATTTTGAGAGGGAGTTTCATATTCTGAAGAAAGCTATAAACTCAGGAACTGCTGTCCATTTACTGCCATTTTTCAAGTGCAGTTGCCTCCCAATGGAAGTGCCAGGATCCTCACTTATAACTGGATTAGAGAATATTCAGCAGGGAACGAATCTGCGCTAAGGACATAGCTGTATTCCTAGGAGTCAATCAGTTTATTTTCTGCTCAGTTACAGTACCTCACTATGGCAACATTTAAAGTGAAATCATTCTGGAACCCAGAAGATATCTGTATTTGCGTTTATTTCAACTGTTATTTACAAACAAACGCTAAAATTCAGATGAATAAATTCTGGACTGGCCTTTTGGTCCATCTCTTGTTTTCTTTCTGCTGCATTTGCTGTTCTGGTTTCAGCCTCCAGAGGGCAGTGATCCTTCAAAAAGATGGTACAAAAAAGAAACAGCAGTGAAGCTAAAGCCAGATCTGTTGTTTACCAAGCAGCAGGGGAAAAAACAGGGAAGGGAATTCTCTGCAATTGTTCATCTTCTGTCATTATTCCTGTGACTAAATATTTGACTATCTCTCCTGGTCACACTATACCTGAAGCTAGTAAAATGGGATAAGGATGAATCCCATCCAAGAACATGGAGAGAACATGAAATATTCCATCCTGATGATTTAGACATAGATCTACTCCATCTCCCTAGATAGCATCTTTTTTCAAAATGATAAAAGCACCATGTTCTAAAATCAGAAAGTAAACTTTTCATGCAATCTCCACAGCAGCTGATTTGCAAGCAAGAATTTGTGTATGTGATACTGTCAAGCCCAGCATGTTTCTTACACTCAAATTATTCTTTTTTTATTTAAACATACACAAACCATTCCTTTGTAAGCTGCTTTAGGGAAAAAAGGGCCTACTTCTCCATTGCCCTGTGCTTTGTGTCTTCAATTACACCAGTGCGAAGTGGGCATAAAATGCTACCATATCAGAATGTGTGGGTGTAAATGTCCACCCAAGGTACATAGTTACAGAAAATCAGGCCTTAGGATTCCCGTAATTAAGGCCAAGACTTTCAATGGCTGTGGATGCCTCAATTTTGGATCTGCACATTTAAAAGACCTGATTTTCAGACAATGCTGAGCACCTGCCCTCTGAAAATCAAGCCTCTTACTCAGATTGGGCACCCAAAAATTGAGGCATGCAAAAGCTTTGGTTACTTTTGAAAATTTTGGCCGGACATCATCCTCCTTTCTACCAAATTCACTGCTGCAGATCCAGCCTCCTCAATAGACTGGAATCTGTTCACTACACCGGTGTATTGTGTTCCGTGTGTGCCTACTTTCATGCCACCTTTCGTATTTGTAAAAGCCTTCCAATTAATGTTTCTCAAGCAGTTTTCTTCTCTTCTGTTCACAAACTCTTCAAGCTCTGCCTGTTCCACACAACACCTGAGCCATGAGATAATACCCTGCTCTGTTCTGCACCGGGCCAATTTACACTTTGAAGGCCCGATTCTAGGAGATGAGGGCACCCTCAGTTTCTGTGGAAATCAACAGGATCTCAGTCTCTTCCAGGATCAGGCCTTTAGATGGATTGTTCAATGTGTTTAACATATTTTCCAGGCCAATGCCCACCTTTGGCCCTCTGTTAATAACAGCAACCACAGTGAAAGAGACGGAAGATGTCTGCATAAAAGCCCGGGTGGTTCTGGGTGCGCTTTGCAGAAGAAGCAATGTTTGAGGTGGGATTTGAAGAGAAAGTAGGAATCTTGCACGCTGGGCTAAGGAGGGAGCACCCTGCATAGGAGAAGGCATTGAGAGGGGAGTGAGACCAGGAGAAGTGAGGCAGGTTTTCTTTGGGGAATGAGGGAAGTGGTAGGAGTGGAAGAGGGAGATGGGAGAAGTAAGACATGACTTTATAAATGGGGGACATTAACACTTACATATAGATACAGTGTTGAAGGGATGGGACCTGAGATCTTCAGCACTGAAAGTGGAAGGCAGCAGCACTTGAACCAAAGGAGTAACTCCGTCATCATGTGTAAACGGTAGGTTCTACACCATGTGGTGCTGCATTCCACTAGAGGGCAATACAATCACATGCACTAAGCCAGTGTGCTACAAAAACATTCCCACCTGTCACTGAACTCTGTCAGCTAATTAAATCATTAATTTGAAGTTTTTATGGGATCCCATTGTGTGCCCCCTAAGATTTTTGGTTGAATGATTGCCCTGATTCTGCCAAGACATTATAGTCCACTATAGAGTTCTGGAACTTTCCTCTAAAGTATCCGAGACGAGCTCCTGGACTATTCGGAGCACTGCTGATCCAGTACAGCAATTCCTATGTGAGCAATTCTACCAAAGTTGATGACCTACTATTACCACCCAGCTAACTATGCTTCAGGGTGATCACAGCTGGCAAAACTGAGCCCATTTGTGATTAACGGATATTTTCACCACTTTTTACTCATGCTAGCACTAGTGGGACTAGAGCACCATAGCTAGAGAGCATGTCCGTGTTGTGGAGATGCAGCCTGCAGCAATGGAAGGGGTTTTGCCATCTATGTAGGAACTCACCTCCTTGAGTAAAGGTAATTAGATTGACAGAAGCACTGACTTAGCTGCACCTACACTGGCAGTTAGGTTGCCAGTGCTCGGGGGAGCAGTGCGGGGGTTCACACTTCTGAGCACTGTAGCTGTGTCAATCTAATTTTTCCGTGTGGACCAGGCCTAAGAGAAAGAGAGTGGGACTGTATTCCAGCACCATCGTCACCAGCAGAATTGTTTACTAATAGTCTACACTAAAAAGTTAGGTCGATGCAGCCATATGAAAAATCCACAGCCCTGAGCAAAGTAGTAAAGCCGACCTAACCCCTGTGTAGACAAGGGTAGATCAATGGAGGAATCTTCTGTTGACCTAGCTACTGTCTCTCGGGGAGGTGGATTACCTACGCCGAGGGGAGAACACCTCCTGTCACTGAAATGCTACAGCTGTGCAGCTATAGTGCTGCAATGGCGCTGCCGTAACATTTCAAGTGTAGACAAGCCCTTAGGTCAGTGGTTCCCAAACTGGGATTCGTGAACTCCTGGGGATTTGTGAAATGTTACAAGAGGTTCTTGGGAAAAAATTCCATAATTGCGGACAGTGTTGTCCCTAGGGATCCTGGGCAGCATAAGGCCAGCAGCCCAGAGCCCCTGGATTCCAAGAGCTAAGCAGATCAAAGCAAGCATATCTATCACACTGAGGAGATTTAAACTTCAAGACCTCCTTATAAGAAATGGAAAGGGAGGTGGATATTTTTTCCTGTTTTTAAAATTAAATAGGCAGCTAGTATTGTTTTTTAAAATTATTATGAAGAACAAGTTTAAGCTTTGTTGTAATGTACATTGTTTGCCTGGACTGCTGAAGACCTGAATGCTTGTGTAGGAGGAACTCTTTGAGTTGGCTTGTTAAATACCTTTATGCTGTTTCACATCTGTTACTCCTTTATGAAAGATAGGAGCCTTGTCTTATAACAGACTTTTTCCAAGTAATACAAGCTACGAAAGTGAGACCTTGGAAGAGTGTTGCCATTTTCATAATGTAATAAAAGTACTGTAACAATAAATAATACTAATAAATAGCGTGTAATATGCATGTCATAAAAACAAATTTTATATTTCCCAGATCACTGCTTTTATAATTTATACTCAGATAAAGGAGAAAATCCCTGGAAATATTCATTTTTAGGAGGGGATTCGCAAGACTGGACATTTTAGTGCAAAGTATTCACAGGTTGTTGAAGTTTGGGAACCACTGCCTTAGTGCCGATTACAGAAATATCAGTTACACTTGTGCAAACGCTTTGAAGGCAATGCAGTTGTACAGGTGGAACTGAGGGCCCAATTCAACCTGAAAAATCCGCAAACTAAACCATACCAAACCAGAGATCATGCACAAGATGGAAAGAAGCTTGACAAATTCCAAATTGAGTAATGTCTACTCTACACACAGAAGCTGTATAACTTTTAACTGTGCTGCAGCACATCCTCCGTAGTGTGGAATGAGGGTGTACTGGTATAAATGATCTTCTGGAAGGGGAATAAGCTCTACTGGTATAAGAGACCTTGATACCACTATAATATCCACACTACAGCTCGTACCAGTATAACTATGGTGGTAAAAAAACAAACAAAAAAAACCCAACCCCCCCCGCCCCACATCCTTAACTGATGTAGCCCTACCAGTACAAAATCAGTGTGTAGACCAGGCCTGAGTTTGGAGGTTTGGCAGAAGAAAGAAACTCATCTTTTCAGTTTTAACATGAGTGTATTTGATATTGAAATAATCAAAACCCAGGAACCCAGGAACCCATATGGAAACACCGAGTGATCCGGGGTTTTTGTTTGTTTTTAACCTTAATGTTGCATTAATACTAGATTTGGGCATTTGATTTCCCTGCTGTTTTGTTTGTTTGTGTTTTTAACAGAAAAAGAGAAAAAAACAAGGTTTTAGAAAGAAGAGCAAAGCTTGTCAGTTCCTTATTACAAAGCTCTTCAGCTTGATTCCCTCAGAATCCAGTTGTCCTTCACCAAAAGTCTGAAACGTAATATTCTGCTTAACCCGCTCTAGCTCCTTACAGCGGTTTAAGCTACTTAATATCCAGATCCAATTCAAATCAATTCAAAAGCTAAATCACTTCAGAGAGACTGAACCTTAGAAATTGCTGTAGCTTTGAACTGATCTAAAAAATAAAGTAAGTTTCAACTGGTGGAATTTAAACATTGTTGACTCTAAATCTAAAATGACTTTTTTCCAAATAGGATTGAATTATAAATCTCAAAGAGATTTACAAAATAGAGCCACATTGGAATGAAATTGGTATAGCAGCTTTAAAATGATTAATGTTTACATATAGAAACTCCATCCTTACATGAGAGCATCTTTTACATATTCTTCCTGGATAGGCATTTTTTTAAATTACAAAATTTCTAATGCCTACGTAGCAAAGTTGTTTTGAATTTCATGTCTCAAGGAGCTCTACAAAATAAGACAAATTTTAAGTTCCTAGCTTCAGACAACTGATCTGACTGCAAAATTTCTGATACAACATATAGTAGAAATGTATGGATTTTTTTTGTGCTCACCAGGCCATTAAACCTGTTATGTTTTGCTCTGCGTTTACACACACATGCACATGCACTGGGATGAGATCAAACATGCAAAAATTTCAACCTCAAAGAGATTTGTCTTTTTAAAAGATCTGAGCATCTGAGAAAAGGGTTTAGAATGGAAGCTGGAAATCTGTCTCATTATTGCATAAACTACACACACCGAGTGCAATAGCCCTCTCAGGATTCAATGGCCTGGCAATCTGGAAAATGCAACTGTAATGCGAGTGAAAGGGGCTGTTCGAGATAGCGTAAGGGGACATAGAAAACAGCACATGTTGGAATTAGAGCTGGTCAGGAATTCATTGAACCTGAACTTTCATCAAATCAGAGGCATGGTTCTGTCAGAAACCTGGGGCTGCTGCGGCTGGCAGGCTGCTGGGAACCCCAGGGTCTGTGGCTTAGGGGCAGCCCCACTTTGCTAGGGCTTGCAGAATCCTTGCCATGTAGCTCAAAGGCCCTGGGAATCCCGCTCTAGCCTATCCTGGGGAGTGTATTTTGTTTTCAAATCACCATGCATTTGTGTTTCTAAAAAAAAATATATATATATTTATTTCTAGTTTGTTGGTAATTTTGAAAAATGTGGTTTCAGCCCAGATCAGAACAAAACCAGATTCTGGAATGTTCCAATTTCCCACAAACTGGAAATCCCGTGTCTCAGCCTGTTCTCATTAGAAACTGGCCACACAACAGGGCAGAGCATGCTGCATTCTTGATGTACCTGATCTTTCCTTGATCTGGAAGGACCTTTTCTAGGGAAGGAGGCTAGCTTAGTCTGCATGGCCTAGTCAGTCTCTGGCCTCTCCACTGAAATTGCCAACAAACATGCTAGAGGCTGTAAAACAACACACATCTACTAAGGAACATCTGTCATCGGTGCACAATAAGAAACAAAATGTTCATGCCAGAATTTGTCACTGTCTAGAGAACAGGACTTTATTCCCACTGATGAAATAGCACTGGAGGGCATTAGAACAGCAGCTTGTCATCTAACTGGCTAGGGAAACTGATTAAAGATCAAACTTTTCATAAAAACTAATTAACCAAATTTAGTGCTGGTCATAGGGGCTGACAACGGAAAATTATGTCCTCTTTATCCACAGAACAGCTATGACATAGGTAACAGCAATGCAAGCTTCTCCACTCTGCCTAGCACTGCCAATCCTCCAGGCATAGGCACTGACTGTGGGTGCTCTGGGTCTGGAACTCCCATGGGGAAAAAATGGTGGGTGCTGAGCCTCCTTTCAGCTTCCCTTCTTCCCCAAGCGCTTCCTGCCCACCAGCCAGCCCCACAGATCAGTGCCTCTCCCCCACCTCCCTGTGCCTACAGCCCGCCGCAATCAGCTGTTTTGCAGCATGCAGGGAGGCTGGGAGGAGCAAGGACTGGGTGCGCTCGGGGATGGGGGTGGAACAGGGCAGGAAGGGGCAATTGGGGTGGGGTCTTGGGAGAAGGGATGGAATGGGGGTGGGGCCTGGGGCAAAGCCAGGGGTCAAGCACCCCCCGACAGCGTGAAAAGTCAGCGCCTGTGACTCCAGGATTGTCCTAGAGTCACCAGGAATGAAAGATGAATCTTTGACTAAAGATTATGTTGTGTGATGAAACCTCCAGGAATACATCTGCCTCAACAATGTTCTTCAGACCTGATCTGCAGGGACCCCATTCAGGACTGTGCTTTGAGATGATCTCCATCTCCTCATAGAAATCTGTACAAGCATAAACTAGGTTTAATGAGTACAGAATTCACTCCTCACCGTGCCA
Source organism: Chelonoidis abingdonii (assembly GCF_003597395.2). Lineage (NCBI taxonomy): Eukaryota > Metazoa > Chordata > Testudines > Testudinidae > Chelonoidis > Chelonoidis abingdonii. The sequence continues at coordinate 16,422,197 of NC_133771.1, forward strand.
GAGGACTCAGGCTTATCTGTCTTCAGGCTTTGTATTGACACCGATCACCATGGTATCGGAGCACCTTCCATGTTAATAGACCATCACATGAACTCCCTAATAGGTTTCATAACATCTTCAGATCTTCTCCCTTCCCAAGTTGGGGAAAGATTGTTGTTGTTTTTGCTCATTACTTTCTTCATTCCAAAAGCTTTATAAGGCTGAAAACATGCTCCACAAAAAAGTTCCTGGCTAAAACAGCAAGTCCAGCTTTCATTAGCTTCAGGAGACTCTGTGCATTAGCTCACTGAAGAAAGCAACTCGTGTCTAAACGGGAGTCATAGTCCTCATTTGTTATTGCTGGTGGGGCTATAGTTCACACTGAGTGAAAGTCTCTGCACAAATCATCAGGATCAAAGGGGATGTTAAAAATGTCACCTACCTTTGCTAGTTCATCACATGATGACGTATCCTCGAGACATTTCCAGCTCACTACTGCTAATGATTTTCAAATCACAAACGTGCCAAGTGCCTGACTCATGTCAGACTGAAACCATTTACTGATGACAGGGCTTGTCTGTAATACAGTAAAGCTTCAGAGAATTTTTTCCTAATTGCCTGCATGAAAGTGATCAAAAGTTCCTTCAGATCTTATTGAATCCAGACTGTGGGCTTTCTGTTCACAAGCTGAGCTCTGACAGCGGATGTCAAGCTATGTAAATTGGGTTGCAATAATCATGTCTATGTCTTAATTAGGGTGTTACAGCAAACACAATCTCTGGTGTTTGCTGTAGGTAATAAGGTCTCAGAGCAATTCCAGAAGTTTGGGATCAATTTTAATTTAAACCAAGGCTGCCAATGTCTTTTTTAGTGTGGTTTGATTAGGACTAGGGTTAAACTATATAGGATTATAGTGGTGACAAATGAATTTAGACCACAAAGCTTTTTGAAATCTACAAGCACTTAGAAGGCTGGTTATACTGGCTCTAGTACATATCTCTTTTCATTTTCAGAAGAATATTGAAATTGCGTCTTTAAATGTAAAACAGCTGCCTGAAATCTCAGGATTAAAATTCTGGGATTTCATGAGGGAAAGTTACCCTGGGATCCTGGATAATCATTCCGTTCTCTTAACACACTTGCTGGGGAATGACATGAATGAGTCACACCTATAGAACACACTGCCAGTTAGCACTGTGCTCGGTTTATCTTGTTGGTCAGAGAAACACCAGCTGTCCCAAGGACATTTTTCAATCCCTCAGCTGCATGTTTCCCAGAAAAGACCACATGCAAACCACTGCTACAAAAAAAGGCTATAGTATCAACACCGAACACTTCCTAGTAGCACTGGAGAGCAAATTCATAGCATGATTGAAATTCTAGTGCATATGTAGCATTGTTTGCAGTGTTTTCAAGCAATCAATGCAAGCTTCTCCTCGGCATCGTAACTCATGATCTTCCCCATGGGTGAAATGTATCATTTAAGTCCCACTTTTATGGCTGTCTGTCATATCCAGCAATGACATGATGGCATCTGGTGTGCTCCCTTGTGGTTTGATCTGCAAGGCTGAGAACTGCAAGGCTGGATAAACCTGTCACTGGGCCCTAGGCAAACATACACTTCTGGGCCCCTCTACTGGCTTGCCACATTAGATGCGGCTGTGGTCTGGATTTATAATACACCTGCCTGGCACAGCTGCATTAGTGATCTATCAACCCAAGCAGTCCAGCTACCACTGTAGGGATGTTGCTTAGTTAACCCTCTCGGATCTAGGTCAGTCAGTGACAGGCTCTCTCTGCGTTGACACTGCCCTATTAACCGCTTCATATCTGGCCCCAGAAGTGTCCCTGCTGCTCCTCTCCTGGCCACCTCTCCCATGCAAGCACTCACTACAGCTCTCCCTGTGTGTAGCAGGTCTTCAGGCTGTCTCTGAGCAGAGTCCTGTGGGCAGAACAGAGGGGACGGGGCTGCTGGAAGTGGGGCAAGCAGGGTAGGCCTCCGGGGCACAGCCCTGCTGCTGGAGCCAGCCTCACAGCACCAGTGAGGAAAAGGAGGGTTGTCCAATGCATTGCCCACTCAGGTTAAGCCCAGTCACCCCTCTGTGATGACAGGCACTGTGACTCTGGGCACCAGGTTACAACCCCACTCACTCAAACTTGCCCTGCCCACCCCATCTGACTCACAACCATAGGCGCCAGGGATGCAGGGGAGCCAAAGGGCCAGTTCCCCTCACACACAAACACTTTTTAAGCAGGGGGAGCCAGGCCATCCATCTTTGAGAACCTGAACTGAGCCAGGGCATGACAAGGGGGCAAGGGCGGGACTCCCAGACTCATCCCCCTGACCAGAGCTGGGTGGCGTAAGAGCAAAGCATCTTCCCTGCTGGCACAGCAGAAAGGCAGCCAGGTCAAATTTGAGTGAGTGAGGTTGTGACCAGGGCCACTGGGACTGTAGAAGTGAGGGGGCCACCGGGCATTGCCAACTCTGTGCCACTCAGATGGGAGCCCCTCCCCATGAATTTGGGCCCTAGACACATACCTAGTTTGCCTCTATGTTTATGTGGCCCCAGCAAACAGATGCCCCAGGATTTGTGTTGGCTTGCTGCACAGGGCTGGATTTTACCCCGTGTGCTTTATAGTGTTATGCAAGAGGTGAGGCTTATACAAAGATTTCATGTGCTTTGGCTGAACGACATAATTGCTGATCAACAGAGCTGCCCCTCCCATAATTAGAGGGTGCTTTGTAAGCAATAAATGCTTTAACATTAGTCATGTGTAAACCAGGCTCCACCAATGCAACCACCAAACAAATGCTCATTTATTTTGGGTGACTCATCAGCCAGGTTCACCCTAAGAAGCAAACAATCTCTCCTTTATGGTGCAACAGCTATGGAAAAAATCTCACTGCCAGAGGAGAGACTTGTGGTTACTTTTATTACTTGGCATCAATTTGCTCCTGCAAACAGGATCTTTCACTTCCCTTGCCCCACCTGCTTTACAAAGCGAGGTGAAAGGTCTTTCTCAATCACTCATCTGCTTTTTATTCCTCCACAATGTATTTTACTAGAGGATCGCGGGCTCCATTGCTTACACAGGCTGAGCTGTGCTGCCAGCCAGGTCCTCACCCCCGCTACCCTCACCCCATACCTCCAGTCTAAATCCTGTTGATTTTGGTGAAACTCGGAACACTGGAAGAGCCTGATTTCTACTAAATCCATTGTGTTTGGGGGAGTGAAGGGCCCAGCTGGAGTTGGCGGTGAGGGCTTAGTATGAGGGAGGGAGTGAGGAGCTCAGCTGTAGAGTGCCTGTCTGCAGTGGGGTGAGAGGCCTAGCCAAGAGGGCTTGCTGGAGCTGGGGGGGATGAGAAGTAGTTGGGCTGAGGAGGAGCTGGCTGGGGAGGAGTGAGGGAGCCAGTTTGGGGGCAGAAGGGGATAGACTGGAGGTGGGCAGCAGCCAGAGTTGGGGGATGAGGGCTCAGCTGGGATGACCTAGCTGAAGTGACTTCCAAGTGCCTGATTTGCACTAACATTGGGCCCGCACAGTGCCTATCCGGTGCTGCGGGCCCAGGAAGCTGCCTGGCGCTATAACCCAAATCTCTAATCTTACATCCAGTGACTCTGCTCCCCTGCCCCAGGCTTCTGGGGGAGCACTGCCTCAGCCTAAATCCCCAGGCACCAGATGGATCGGATGAGGTTTTCCAAAGTTACCGACACGCAGAGAAATGCTGTCGAGTTGGGCGTAGGGCCTGGCTTCACTCGGCCAGCTAGCAGTCTTAGGCTGTGCTGTGGCTAAGTGGGAGACTTGAATTCTCAGAGCTGTCAGGATCTGTGACTCTTCCTTCTCCTGAGGGGACAGGCCTTTGGTTGGTCCGGTTGGCTCCACTCACCATCACAGGATTTACACAAACCAGCACATGTCACCAGTCCTACATCAATTTAAATTAAAAGAGAGAGAGGAACAGAGCACAGAGGGAATTATTCGGGGGGTCACTGCCATCATCCATGGCTGCACTTGCTTCTAACCCACCAGACCAAGATTTTCAAAAGCAATGAGTGATTTTGAGTGCCTCCATCCTGGGCTGGTCCACCTGAGATCCCTTAATTTGGTCTTGTTTTTCAAAGGGCTGGTGAGATGTGAAACTCAAAAACAGAGACACTTAAAAATCACAAGTCACATTAGAAGTTGTAGACCCGTGTGTTGTTTCTTTTATTTCACACTAGGGCTGATTAGCCATAGATTCTCATCCCCAGTATGCAGATCTTCTGTCTGGCAAATAAACACTCAGCACAGCATGACAGCAGCTGGGGTTTTCTGTGTATCTCCTAATGGCACTCTTCTGAGTTCCAGGCAGCTTCCTCTCCTCTGTTTTCTTTACAATTTCCTGGAACTTCCCTGGTAATCACACTCCCATGCAGTTGTCTCATTCAGTGACATGCCAGGTGTATTAGTTCCAGAAGCAATCATTAACTAAGTGTTCTTCAGAAACTCTAAAGTCCTTGTTTTGCTTTTACTTTCAAGATTACTACCTCCGTTCACTGCCTGGTTAACCCTCATGGGAGCTTCCTCAAAGGAAGTGTTTTCCTATCCAAAGCATTGAATAAAAGCCAGAAGTCCAAGTTCCCATCTGATGTAAATCTGTAGAGTTGCACAGAAGTCAGTGAAACGGTGTCAGTGAACACTATCTGAGGATCTGGGTCAGATATTGGATTTTGCTGCATGTGCCATCTATACTTATGTTTCAGTTTACAAATCTGGCATCCTGTGCCTGTCCAGGGCCTCTGGAGTGCGTTTCAGATGCATCAGAGCAGGTGATCAGAAATTCTGATCAAGCCAAATTCTCCATGGTCGTGCACATATGATCTCAGCAGCATAAAAACACTTGAGCTGCTGGCATTATTTATCTCATGCCATAAGTGAGCACGGCCCTTTAAAGACTCATGTAGGAAGACAAGGGCTCCCATGTCCTGAGGAATTTAAAGGCTGAGATACACAAGGCTCGGTGTTATAGTGAGAGTAGAAAGCATAGATCAGCAATGGAAGGCTGTGGGAAATAAGTAGCATGAGAAGAAAAGAGGGAGGTTATCCAGGAAAGAGGCTGATTCAAACATAGGCCATTGCTTGGGCTGGTTGCCCCCCCCACCCCCAAAAAAAATATTCAAACCCCCAATTTTCCATCAAAATTGTTTTTCAATAAATGAAAATTTTTGTAAAAAAGTGTCTCTCTCTGTGGAAAATGTTGACTACTTTTCAAAAAACAAATGCCCTGAAACAGTAAATAGTTTGATTTAGTCATGCAATTGAAGTGCCTCAGGGGAGTTGTCATTGTAGTTCAGTTGCCTCATGTCCCCATTCTCCTCTATGGGCTGGGCTCCACAGCTGGACTACATCTCCCCTCTTCCAAAGGGCAGACCATGGTGCATCATGGGAGATGCAGTCTGACCCAGGGTCCAGCCTATAGAGGAAAATGGGAGCACAAGACATTCAAACTACAATTCCCACAAGACATCAGAGCAGTATTTCCAAATCAAAATATTTCAGTTTTCAGACAAAATTTTTCATTTTTCAAATTTCCCTGAAAATCAAAATTTCCTGGGGAAGGGGGAGGAGGGCCAGACAACCAAAACTATTTTTAACCAGTTCTAGATATTCCTACACTTGGGGGGATACACTGCATGACGAGGCTATGCACGGAGCTGCTCCTGTCTAGTACATGGGTCACATTGGTGCTGCTTTTGTAGCTTATACCTGTGCCCAGTGAATGAAGGGACAGCTAATGTCTGTTTCCAGGTTCCAGAATTTGGCTGATCCTGCTTCCTTCTGACTACTAGATCCATAGGGTTCAATTCTTCTCTCACACCAGCTATGTATTAATGTAGCTCCAATGGCTTACCTGGATATCACTGTCAATTTAAGTGGGAAGAGAATTAGGCCCATTATGCATTATTTATGTTATTAGTGCCAGCTACAGGCCCCGAGCAAGATGGGGGCCCCATTGTGCTAGGTGCTGTACATAAACATAGCGAGAAAGAGCCCCTGCCCTGAAGAGCTTACAATCAACACACACATAACACAGAAAGGTGGAGAAAGGCAGTATAATCCCCATTTTATGGATGGGCAACTGAGGCACGGAGCAGTTAAGGGACAGATTTTCAGAAGAACTCAGGGGCAGATTTTCGAGTTCTCAGGACCCACAAATGGGGCCAGATTTTCAAAGCATCTGAGTTCCCATTTAGAGACCTAAAAAAGGGCCATACCAGAAAACATGCTTAGCAGCCAGCAGCTTCCATCTGTCACACATAGTGTCTGGTGGGGAGCTCAGCTCTTGAGCGTAAGTTACTTGCCTAAAATCTCATACTGGGAGTCTGTAGCAGAACCAGGAGAGGAGCTCAGGATTTTTGACTCCTAAGTCAGTACCGTAGCCACCAGACCACTCTCCCATTCAACTACAGTCAACTAATAGCTTCATAGGCTGGGTAAGGCCTTCATGCTTTACTAAGGGGGGCAGTGATGCTGAGAGGTCAGAGATTAAGATGACCAGGGTTCTATTCCCAGCTTAACCTCTAGCCAGCTGTATGACATTGGATAAGTCACTTCACTTCTCTGGGTCTCAGTTCTCCCATCTGTAGAATGGGAATAATGACAGCAGTCTCCTTTGCAAAACAGTTTGAGTTCTAGTGATGATGAGAGCTAGGTATTATTACTGTTTATAAAAAGGAATGGGAAGATGAAGCCATAGAAAGTTTCCACCTACACATGAAAATATATTGAAAGGATGTCAACCTCGCTCTTACTAAAGAGGTACAAGCGCTGCGGAATCCAATCTGTCAGATTAATATCTTGTCCAGGAACCTCCTGGTTTCCCCACTGAGGTCTGAAGGTTCTAGCAAAAGCCATTATGTGGGGAAGCTGGTTTGGAAAATAAAACACATTGTAATTAGTTCCTTTCGTATACAGTTAAAATGAGGTTAATCAAATATATGCTGGAACCAGAGACTGAAATTGACATTTCAGCCACAAAGCCTTCTCAGGGTCATATGGAAAACAGGAGGAACCAGGCACCAGTGCTCACATTTTTAAAGTTATTTAGGGATTGTTGCACTCAGCACAGAAAGGCCTAAAATCTAGATCCTCAAAGGTATGTCAGTGCCTAACTCCCATTAGGGACCTGGGTCTAAGTGACTAAGGCCTGGTCTACACTAGAAAATTAGGTCAATTTAACTATGCTGGTCAGGGCCGTGAAAAATCCACACCCTTGAGCAACGTTGTTAGCCCAACCTAAGTCCCCATGTAGACAACGCTAGCTTGATGGAAGAATTCTTCCATCGATCTATCTACTACTTTTCGGGGAGGTGGATTACCTATGCTGCTGGCAGAACCCATCCCGTTAGCGTAGGTCAAGGGTGGGCAAACTTTTCGGCCTGAGGGCCACATCGGTGTTGGGAAACTGAATGGAGGGCCAGGTAGGGAAGGCTGTGCCTCCCCAAACAGCCTGGTCCCCTCTCTCTATCCACCCCCTCCCACTTCCCTTCCCCTGACTGCCCCCCTCAGAACCCCTGACCCATCCAACCTCCCCTGCTCCTTGTCCCCTGACCGCCGCCTCCTGGGACCTCTGCACCCCAGGACCCCATCCCTCTGCTCCCTGTCCCCTGACTTCCCTGACCCCATCCACCCCCCGCAGACAGGCTGCCCCGGGGCTCTCACACCTATCCAACCACCCTCCGCTCCCTGTCCCCTGACTGCCCCGACCCCTATCCACACCCCTACCCCCTGACAGCGCCCCCAGGACTCTCACACCTATCCAACCTCCCTGCTCCCTGTCCCCTAACTGCCCTGACCCCTATCCACACCCCCTGACTGCCCCCCTGGGACTCCCACACCTATCCAACCCCCCCTTCTCCCTGTCCCCTGACTGCCCCGACCCCTATCCACACCCTGTCCCCAGACTGGCTCCCCTGGGACTCCCACACTTATCCACCCCCCCACTCCCTGTCCTCTGACTGCCCCCCCAGGACCTCCACCCTATCCAACCACCCCATGCTTTCTGTCCCCTGACTGCCCCCCAGAACCCCCCACCCCTTTACCATGCTGCTCAGAGCAGCAGAAGCTCGCAGCCCCACCGCCCAGCCAGAGCCAGCCACGCCAACTGTGCTGCCCAGTAGGAGCGGGGGGCCAGAGCGCTGGTGGCGTGGCGAGGTGAGGCTGTGGGGGAGGGAGACAGTGGAGGAGGGGCCGGGGACTAGCCTCCCAGGCCAGGAGCTCAGGGGCCAGGCAGGATGGTCCTCCAGGCCAGATGTGGCCCGAGGGCCGTAGCTTGCCCACCTCTGGCATAGGTAGTGTCTGCAATGAAAAGCTATAGCAGTGCAGCTGTGCTGCTGTAGCATTTTAAGTGTAGACAGGCCCTCAGATAGCTACATCCCATTTTCAAAGTGACTTAGGCACTTGGGGCTAAAAAAACCTTTAAAAATCTGGCCCTAACATCCTAGCCAACCTCAACCAGGAGTTCAAAGTGAAGTTACCACAAACTATTTCTTCACTGTGCATATAGTTTCCAAATGCTGCCCTGAAAAATATCGACTTCTTCCTACCATCTACAAAAGGCCAGGAATCCACACAGTCCCAGAGCTGGAGCGTTCCAGCCACCCTGCAGTGTGGCCCAGCGGACAGGGTACAGGGAGTTAGTGGACAGGCGTTCTTTTCTAGGGCTCCCACTGCTGCTGGGGGGGGAAGTCGCTGCACCTCTCATTTTCCCCACCTGTTCAAATGGGAATGGTGAGACACATCCTCCTTTATTCAGCACTGTGAGGGCTCTGACTGTAAGATGCATTTGTCAAGCTCAATAAATTGCTACCTCGAAATATTTGTACTACTCAGAAAACTCCCTCTCTCAGCACTGGCCACTCCTGTGATAACTGGTGTTTTCCTTCTTGCCTAGCTTCTGAAGTCATGTGATCTCATGAGAATCTCAGCTTCCAATTAAATAAAAATAATTCCCAGCACTTGGGCTTACAAAGAAAAACTTGAAGACATGACCTTTAAAGGTTCAAAACTCAGAAGGTCAATTACAAGGACCCAACGTATTTTTTTTTAAACTGCATGTTTTTTAACTGATCTTATGATTTAGGATGGGAACCAGCTCTTGATTTTGGGGTCAGCAATCCTGCAGTCTGACAAATACATGGCTGTGATGTTAATCCCCTGAATCTATGCTGTACAGCAGGTGAGATTTTTAAACTTCCTTGGCTGCAGCTGATGTTCCCCTTTGAAATCTTGGCGAGGCAAAGTGTGAAGCTAGTGGGAATGGTCTGAATTTGCTGTGATGCAAATGCAACAATCTGGCAAACCCTTGTTCATTTGAACTGTCTGCGTCCCTCCCGGGGAATGTCCAGGGACCATGTGCATAGAAGTGGGATTCAGAGGTTTATCTCATATTTTCCATCACAGAGGCTGTGCTATCTGGTGTTGAGCAGGTGCCTAAAATTAATCATCATAAAAATGGAATAGCATATTTTATGCTGAGTCATATAACGCCACGGCAGGGAGCATCCAGGTTCACAGGGCTGGGGTGAGAGTGCTTTGCTATAGAATCATAGAATATCGGGGTTGGAAGGGACCACAGGAGGTCATCTAGTCCAACCCCCTGCTCAAAGCTGGACCAATCCCTAATTAAATCATCCCAGCCAGGGCTTCTTCAAGCCTGACCTTAAAAACCCCTAAGGAAGGAGATTTCACCATCTCCCTAGGTAACCCATTCCAGAGCTTCACCACCCTCCTAGTGAAATAATGTTTTCTAATATCCAACCTAGACCTCCCCCACTGCAACTTGAGACCATTACTCCCATCTCCCAGAACCATCTCCCACTGAGACATTCTCTCTGCCACAGGCGTTATCCACGCAGCTGTCTGGGGAGCAAATGACCAATATCTTAGCAGGGCAGGCACTGTGAGCATTAAAGTAATTGAGTTCAGTGTTCACTGCTAGACAGAGCATGATGTGTTTTCTGGGGAAAGGCCAGTGAATGGCCCTGTGCCAAATCTTTAATTATAATGGTGCAGGAGGGAGCGAGAGCAACTGCACATCCATTGCTCTGAGAAAGGCTTGCTGAACAAATTGAGGAGGCCTGTCAGATGCTGACTTGGCTCAGTGCACCAGTTGACTGCCTGTTAGTGGAATGATTGATGAAAGGACTAAACAAGCCTGCAGAGAATCCAGCTCCTATGGGGAGGCATCTGAGGAGAACCGCTCGGCTCCTTCCAGAAACAGCTTAGCATTGGCACTTGACTCTGCAGATCTTTGCCTTCGCTATTAAACAAGCTGAGCTGCTGTGCAATTGACAGTTGCTCTCATTAATCCCCAGGAAATGGCCTGCATCACCCAGTGCTATTGCTTAATTAGAGAAGCCAATTGCTTTGTGTTACACAGGGAACATATATCACATAGCAATATTCCTTACACGGTAAATGGCCATTTAGTTGCCTGGTAAGCGCTGTTAATGTCATGACAATTCATAGAATCATAGAATCAAAAGGTTGGAAGGGACCTCATGAGGTCATCTAGTCCAACCCCCTGCTAAAGGCAGGACCACTTTCCCTAAATAATCCCAGCCAGGGTGCGGTTAGCAGACCTTTAAATATCTCCAAAGATGGATATTCCTACCACCTCCCTAGGTACCAATTCAATACTCACCACTCTCTAGTCAGAAAGTTTTTTCTAATATCCATCTCGACTTCCGCAACTGCAACTTCAAACCATTGCTCCTTGTTCTGGTCTCTGTCACACTGAGAACAGTCCTAGCTCTCTCCTCCTGGAGCACCCCTTCAAGTAGTTGAAGGTTGCTATAATCCCCCTTAGTCTTCCTTTGGCAGCTAAATAAGCCTAGTTCTTCAGTTCTCTTCATAAGTCATGCTGTCTCTAGTCCTTAATTCATTTTGTGCCCTCGCTGGACTGCGTCTCCAATGTTCCACGTCCTTTTTTGTAGTGTGGCGCCCAAAACTGGACACAATATTCCAGATGGCGGCCTCTACCAGTGCCTGAATAGAGGGGGAATAATCACATCCCTCGACTGCTGCACACTCCTACTAATACGCCAGTATGCTATTAGCTCTTTTTTTGGCTACAAGAGCACACTGTTAGGCTCAATGTTCAACTTTCCCATCATACCGTAACCCCAAGTCCTTTTCTTCAGCACTGCTACTTAGCAAACAGTCCCCAGCCTGTAGCAGTGCATGGGGTTTTTCTGTCCTAAGTGCAGGACTTTGCACTCTGTCTTGTTGAACTTCATGAGGTTTCTTGTGGCCCACTTCTCCAATTTGTCTAGTCTCCCTGAATCTAATCCCTGCCCGTCCAGCGTGTCCACACTCCTCTCCCCAATTGGTGTCATCTGCAAATTATTATGTGCAATCGTATCCATCATCAGATATTAATGAAGACATTGAATAAGAACGGGCCCTAAGACAGACCCCTGGGGCAACACCACTTGTTACTGGTTGCCAACAGAGAGTGTAGCCATTGATACTACTCGCTGAGCCGTTGATTCAGCCGTTTTCTATACCACTTCACAGTCCATTCCTCCACCCATACTGTCCTTAGTTTGCTGTAAGATGCTTGTGGGAAAAACCATGTCAAAAGCTTTACTAAAGTCAAGGTATACAACATCAACAGCTTTGCCCCCACCCAGCAAGTTCCCAGTCATCTCATCATAGAAAGCAATCAGGTTGGTCAGGCTATGAGTTTTACCTGGTTAATCCATGCTGACTGCTTCTGATCACCTTGTTTTCCCTCTAAGTGTTTCAGGATGGATTTACTTCAGCACCTTGCTCCATGATTTTCCAGGATTGAGGGTGAGGACGATTGGTTGTAGTTTCCCTGGATCCTCTCTTTTCCCTTTTGTCTTAGATGAGTACTCATATTATGCTTGTCTTCCGTCCTCTGGGACCTCTCTGTTCGCATTGAATTTCAAAGATTAATGTTCAACGGCTCTGCAATCACATCAGTAACTCCTTAGCACCCTCGGATGCAGTTTGTCCTGGGTCCCATTACTTTGCAGCGTCTAATGTCTTTAAGTAGTCCCTAACCTGACCTCTATCACAGTGGGCGCTCGTCCTCCTCTCCTCTCTGTGTTCCCCAGTGTAGTAGTCTGAGAGTTATCCGGCCCGTAAAGAGCTGATAATGAAGAAGGGATTGAGTACTTCAGCCTTTCCATATCTTCCACCACTAGGATACCTGTCCTCATGAGTAAGGGACCTACACCTCCCAACTCTTCTTTGTTGCTTACATACTTTGTAAAACCCCCTTCCTATTATCCTTCACATCCCCTTTGCTAGTTTCCACTCAAAATTGCCCCTTGGCCTTTCTGTTCTATCCTGCAGGCCCGAGCATAATCTTATATGCCTCCCCAGTCATCTGTCAAGCTTCCTTTTTGTAAGCTTCCTTCTTTTGCTGCAGCTCACCACTGAGTTTTCCCTGCTAGCCATGCTGGGCACTTTTCTACGCTTGCTGTTCTTTCTCTGCACATCGGTATGGTATTTTCCTTGCTAGCTGAGCATGGTTCTTTAAAAAACTGCAGCTCTCCTGGACACCATCCCCTTCAGTTCAGCTTCCCAGGGAATTGCCTGCCCAATCATTTCTCTAGGGAGCTGAAAATTCGCTTTTCTGAAATCCAGGGTTTGCGTTCTGCTTCTCTCCTTCCTTCCTTTGACCAGGGTTCTGAACTCTACCATGTCATGATCACTGCTGCCCAGGTTGCCGTTCACCCTTACTTCCCTGATCAACTCTTCTCTGTTTGTGAGCAGGAGGTCGAGAGGGCTGTCTCCTACTATCAATTTTTAAGCAGAATCTCCCACTGATTTCAATGGGGAGTTCCAGTTAAAAGTCCTTAGCACAGTAAGATCCCAGGTAGCAGGCTTATTGCTGACTTTAAAATTGGAATGTAGCCATTGGACCAAACCAAGCCATAATCCAGAATCCCATAACTGCCTGCTGAAGGATTTCTTGCACCCTCCTCTAAAGCATCTGGTACTAGTCATTGATGCAGAGAGAATATTAGACTATATGGGGATATGATCCAATATGGCAACACCTGTGTGTCAAACCTCCTCCCGACTTTTGATCAGGACTGAACTTTGCATCTGGCTCTTGTTTCTATCCCGAGCTGACCGAGATCCCAGACATGCACCGGACTAGACACTAGATTCTAATGCTGCGGTTCAAGCTTCTCTCTAGAACACCATTACATGGAGAACTGCCCCAAATAAATCACTTTCATTTTGCAAACTTTCCTAAGGTAGATCTGAAATTGTGCTGAGAAAGAGAGGAGGAGAGGGCGGGGGTCATCCCTATCTTCCAACTCTGCCCGGTGTTGAAGTCATTTCCATGTGGTTGCAAGATTCGTGTATTCTCCAGGGGTGAAAGTGAGCTGGTATAGCATACTGGTAAAAAATGGCTGCCGGTACCGGCCCCGTACCCAGCTGATTTTAAAGTGCTGCCGAGGCAGCACTTTAAGGACCTGCTTTAACATCGTTGCCCCTTTTGCCCCCTCAGTTACCGATGGCGGGAACAAAAGGAGCAGCTGCCCTGGGTTGGGTGATTTAAAAGGGCCCTTTAAATCGCAGCTGGTGCCCCGGGTGCTGTGGGCCAGGCAGCATGGAAGGGCTGGCTGGGGGACCCTGACCCCCAACCCTGACCCTTCCACCAGTGGCCCCAGACCGGTAAGTCTTCAGAGTTACTTTCACCCCTGGAATTCTCACACCTAGTTCCCCATCCTCAAAGTATTAATTGTGTTTACAGCTATGCCCCAAAATGCTGTAAACACCACTTTGGAACAAACAAACCATAAACACTTTGCTCCATTAGCAGCACCAGGTTAAGTAGAGAGAGCCAGTGATTATATTACTGTACAATGTTTCTCTAAACAAAAGCTCACAGTTGTAATGATTATTGTGTATTGCCTGCGATATTTACATGGCTAGGATTTGTAAGCCTCTTAGAACTTCTTAAAGACCTCATTTAAAAAAATCACCTTTAGATTTGGGGGAAAGTGAACTAAAACAGAGGCAAATCAACAAAATGTTTTGCTTCTTGCAAAACAGGCACTAAAAGTGGCCCTGCAAAAGTGCTGCCTGGATATATATTTGCAGAGCCCCAGCAGGAATGAATGACACTGGGAGCTAAATGGTATTTATGAAGGAAAATCCTATTGATTTTACCAGCTAGGAAAAGATGACAAAGTTGGACTTGTTGACCAAGTTGGAAACTTCAACATAAATGGCTCCATCCACCCAGCATTCCTTACTCAGGTGCAACACCCCAGGCAGTCAATGAGGGCCTCTGTAAGGAGTGCAGGACTAGGCTCACAGGCGGAGCTGTTAAAGATCCTGCAATCTTTCTTTAACAAAAACTCAGTTCCAAACCACCCGTAGGTTCCCATCAAAACTACCACCAATAAATCAACTCTCATGAGCCCAAAAGAACTTAGAACTGGAATGAATAGCAAGAGGGAGAGATTTCTCTGCAGAAGATGGTGATTACAAGGAAGGATGATCTTGTAGCTAAAGTACAAGCCTCAGGATAGTCAGGAGATCTGGGCTCTGTAGCTAGGTGTGCTGCAGAATTCCGTTGTGGGATTCAGGCCAACATTGTCAAGAGAGGACCCTGATTTGGTGTGTCTCCATTTTTCAGGGTGCACCTTAAGACACATTAAAGGACCACAATGTAAAACTATTTCCCCATGTTTATTCTCCCCCACCCCCACTGTTCCTCACAACTTCTTGTCAACTGCTGCAAATGGACCATTTTGATTACCACTACAAAAAGTTTTTCTCTCTCCTGTTGGTAATAGCTCACCTTAACTGATCACTCTCGTTAGAATGTGTATGGTAACACTCATTGTTTAATGTTCTCTCTCTCTCTCTGTGTGTATATGTGTGTGTTGTTTTAATATATATATTATACTATTATATTTTATATATAAATAAAATATTCCCTCTCACCCCTATGGGTGGTATTTGTCTTCCTCAACCTGGGTCTCTACCAGAGGCCTGTGAGTTTGAGGGTCTGGCGCAGAATCTTAGCGTCCTAGCACTGCACTCTTTCTGACACAGACTTGATGTTGTTCCTGGATCTGTGAGCCACTCATCCAGCTTAGGAGTCACAGCCCAATGGCTCCTTAACCAACCACGGGAACCTACTCTTGGCCTTCACTTTCCACTACCCTCTATCCTCTTCAGCCCTTGGTACTTCTTCACAGCTTCTCATAATCTTGTTCCTGATTTCTGTCACTTTGCACTGGCAATTCTATCACCACGCTGTCCTGTGTCCATTGTCATTGACCACGATAGTCTGTCGTTTATTTGGCAGTACGCTGCCTGTCCGCTGATCTGGAAAGTCCCACAGAACTTAGCTCCGCCATTCTCCAAACCTTCTGTTGGGAATCATCCCATCTTGGTCTGGAGTCTAGCCCATAAGCTGTCAATGTTCCTGTACACTAGAATGCCAGCCACTTGGTTTGGCGTTCAGTGTATGCTGTTCCTGCCTGCATCTACATCCTGCACTATGTTATGGACGTCACTGAGCCTATCTCCAGTCTGCACCTTGGTCTCTCTGGTGGAATAGACCCTGCTCAATGGATCTGGGCTCAGTGCCTGTTCCTGTGCTCTATATCAGTAGTGCATCTAGTCTTTTAGTCCAGCCCGTTTCCAGCACTGTATATATTCCAATGTCAGCCACCTCAGTCATCTGTCGATGTACATGCCCATGCAGTCTTGTTCTTGCCAGGCACTTTCTGCTTGTCTCCTCCCATGTTGATGCTTGCCTCGAGGCATTCTCTCAGCAGTCATCTTTGGGCCATCTTATGTTACTCCTGGATGTCCGCGGGTTTCGTCAGACAGTGGCCTTGACGCTCACTCAAGCCCGCCCTGACTCATTCTTTCAGCGGGTTATAACGATCCTAGGTGATTTCGGACTTGGGTGAAACTCCGGCATTGTGAGGAGCTTCAGGTCCACATCGGCAGCCTCCATGTCCTCCTTTGGCCCAGTCTCACATAACCGCAAGGTACTATGGCTGCCAGCTATCTGTGATGGCGTGTGGATCTTGTTTTCCCATGAGCTGGCTCTCAGGACCTGTTTATCCTTTGAGTATACTTGGATGTTGCTGTCTCTTGCCCCTCCATCATGGTTTCCATGTGGACTGTGGGACGCCAAGGTACTTGTAGCTGGGTCTGTATGTCTGCTATGTGGCCCACTCGGTAGTTCCACCCCGTCAGTCTTGGACTACCTTCCCCTCTCTCCACTACCATCCTTCGGCCCACACTTCTCCAGTCTAATGACATCCCATATCTCACTGCTAGATCGCGCAGGTGGATTAGCGAGTTTGATGTCTCGTTACTTTACATACAGCTGGATTGTCATCCATGTAGAGGAGGTGGCTGATGTAGTTCCACTTCCAGAACTGTACCGTATCACGTCCTTGTGATTATCTGGCTGAGGGGTTTTAAGGCCTTTGCGAACAGCACCAGGGACAGGCATACCTGGTATATGCCACACTTGATGGCCACTTGTGCAAGCTGCCTTCAATTGACTTCTTAGGTTGTCTTCCATAGTCCCATTGAGTTCGTGAGGAAGGTCCTTAGTTGTCTGTGACTTGCTTATAGACGCCAAGACATTCACAGATCCACGTGTGTGGCATTGAGTTGTAGGCTTTCCTTATCGTCAATCCAGGCTGTGCTCAGATGGTCTGTCTAGACTTGAGTCATTGGGCGACTGTCTTATCTAAATGAGTCAACTGGTTGTTGTTTCCATGCCCTTCTGAGCTGTGTCATGTTACTGCCCATTATGGTCCTGGTGTGGCGGCTATGATTGCCTAATATGGACTTTCCATGTTGTGGGGAGGCAGGTTATTGGCCGTTCTGTTCCCTTGCAGGTGTCTTTGATCAGCACTGTCCTTTCCTTGTGTTAGCAGTTTGGTGGGAGCCTGCTGCTAGAGCTGGTCTCATCTGTGCTGCTAGGCGTTCCATGCATGCTGTTTAGTTTCTTTAGCCAGTAGGTGTGGATCAGTCTGGTCCGGTTTGCTGTCCGCTCTCATGTCTTGACCCGCTGCTGTGATGTCTTCTACTATATGATGGTGATCGTTCTGTTTCTGGAGTATGTGCTGTGCTCTGTTCTCAGGTCCTACAGCCACTTTGCACTGGTGTTGTGGTCTTCTCTTTTCTCCCATATGTTCTTCTCAAGTACTGTCAGTTTCTGCTGTTATTGTACTGCAGTTGAGAGTACAGTTTGGATGGTTTTTGGGAAGAACAGGGCATTACTTTTTTGGCCTCTGCTTCTTTAGTTGTTCTCCTTACCCTTAGTAGCTTCATGCTGTGAGCCTTTTAGCAGTCTCTAGGCTTCAGATGGAGTCAGGCCCTTGTATTTTTTCAGTAGCCGAGGTCTTAGCCTTAATCTCTACATACCTTTCTTGTAGTTCCACAGCTGACTATACTTCACTCCAACTCTCTCATTTTCCAGAGTGGGTACATTACGTTGTTCTTCTTGAATCATTGTAGCCAAGCATCTCCAGGATTACAGAGGCTGTAGTGTTACCAGTTATTGGCTGAGTTAATGCGTGGTAGTAGTGCTTGTCGATGAGGCTCTATTGGCATCTTTCTACATATCTATCTTGATGGCACTTCTCCATGAGCCGTTGGTAATCGTTCAAGGATTGACTGTAGCTAGTTTCTCCATGATCTTATGCGCTCATTATGAGCTGCTGTGCTTTCTGCAATGGAGAGGGTCGCAGTGAAGTTTCAGCTTCAGTTGGGCACACACTGTTCTTCCAGGTCTATTTGAGTCTAGAATGTAATTGGAGTTGGTCTATTCAAGCGTGTAAGAGCAGCTCCTCTTTCTATGTTGAGCATTGGGTTAATACTGTTTCTAGTAAGGTGGATGTAGTCTTTTGTCATCCAATAGTCCCCTATCATATGTTCATATATCCCCTCTCATTAGGTCTACTGTTGTAGTAGCATTCCATTAATTCCAGGTTCTCTTGTCTCATCCATGAATGGTTTGTTCCAGTAGCCCACTTATCATCAGATTGTCCTGGTTCCTCAGCATCTGGCACGGACCTTGTTAATCTGGGCGAGGTCAGAGCCGGCATGACTCTCCTAGTTCGTGTCACTCTCATATTTGAGGTAGGCAGGTGAAGTGTTAGGGGCTCTTTTTTGCCCAAGGACCCCTACTGGAAAGTTGGGTACCAACCGGGATTTGAACCTTGGTCTCCCGTATCAAAGAGTGGTCTCCCGTATCAAAGGGCGGTGCTCTTAACCACTATGCTATCCAGTCACTATATATAGATATATATATCTTCCTCCTGTATTTTTCACTGCTTGCATCTGATGAAGTGGGCTGTAGCCCACGAAAGCTTATGTTCAAATAAATTGATTAGTCTCTAAGGTGCCACAAGTACTCCTGTTCTTTTTGCGGATACAGACTAACATGGCTGCTACTCTGAAACGTGTCATTAAAGGACCACTCCCCCAAATCCAATTGCAGTCAGGTAGGGACCATCGAATTGTGGAGGTAAATGCGTGGTTACGCAGGTGGTATCAGAGAGAGAGGTTTGGATTCTTCCACTATGGGATGTTGTTCCAGGAGGTAGGATTGTAGGAAGAGATGAGATCCACCTAATGAAGAGAGAGAAGAGCATCTCTGCAGACAGGCTTGCTAACCTAGCGAGGAGGGCTTTAAGCTAGGTTTGCTGGGGGATGGTGACCTTAGCCTGGTGGGGAGTAGGATACCGGGAGGAAACACAAGGAGGAGGGTGCAACAGGGGAGGCCTTCTGATTCATACTGAGAAAGCAGGGCAATCAGCTAGTTATCTTAGGTGCCTGTACACAAATGCAAGAAGCCTGGGAAACAAGAAGAATTGGAAGGCCTGGCACAGTAAAGGAACTATGATGTAATTGGAATAACAGAGACTTGGTGGAGTAACTCACATGACTAGAACACTGTCATGGATGGGTTTAAACTGTTCAGGAAGGACAGGCTGGGAAGAAAAGGTGGAAGAGTTGCACTGTATGTAAGAGAGCAATATGATTGCTCAGAGCTCCAGTATGAAACTGGAGAAAAGCCTGTTGAGAGTCTTTGGGTTAAGTTTGGAGGCGAGAGCAACAAGGGTGATGTCGTGGTGAGCGTCTGCTATAGACCACCAGACCAGGAGGATGAGGTAGACGAGGCCTTCTGCAGACAACTAACAGAAGTTTCGAGATCGCAGGCCCTGGTTCTCATGGGGGACTGGCATCTGCTGGGAGAGCAATACAGCAGTGCACAGACAATCCAGCAAGTTTTTGGAGAGTGCGGGACAACTTCCTGGTGGAAGTGCTGGAGGAACCAACTAGGGGCCTTGCTCGTCTTAACCTGCTGCTCACAAACAGGGAAAAATTGGTAGGAAAAGTAGAAGGGGTTGGCAACCTGGGCAAGAGTGACCGTGAGATGGTCGAATTCAGGATCCTGACACGAGGAAGAAAGGAGAGCAGCAGAATACGGACCCTGGACTTCAGAAAAGCAGACTTTGACTCCCTCAGGGAAACTGAGGAAGGATCCTGGGAGGCACTAATATGAAGGGGGAAGCACTGGGGCAACAGTATGGGGAAGAGGTTGGGGGGGGGGACAGACCCAGTGGTGAAAGAACAGGTTAAAGGAACTATGTAGAAAGCGGAACATGGGCAAGTCCATGGGGTTGGATCTTAATGCAAGCTGAGGGGTGCTTGAGGGGAGGTTGGGTGATGTGATTGCAAAGCCTTGGGCCATTATTCTTTGAAACTGTCGTGATCAGGAGAGGTCCGTATTGATTGGACAAAGGCAAATATAGTGGGGCCCATCTTTAAAAAAGCGGAAGAAGGGAGAATCGTGGAACTACAGACCGCAGGCCTCACCTCAGTCCCTGAAAAATTCATGGAGCAGGTCCTTCGAGGGAAAAACCATTCTGAAGCACTTGGAGGAGAGGGTAGGTGATCAGGAACAGTCAACATGGATTCACCAAGGGAAGTCATGCCTGACCACCTGAATTGTTCTATGATGAGAACTTGGGGGGCTCTTGTGGACATGGAGAAAGTGGTGATATTATACTTGGACTTTTAGCAACTTTGATACTTGTTCTTCCCCACGTATTTTTCTTGCCTTAGCAAAAGTTAAAAAGTATGGCATGGATGAATGAACTATAAGCTGTTCGATTCGTCAGGCTTCCGGATAGTGGGATCAATGGCTGGTTGTCTAATTGGCAGCCGGGTTATTCAAAGCGGAGTGCCCCAGGGGTGGTTCCTGGAGCTGGTTTTTTCAAAACATCTTCATAATGATCTGGTGATGGGTATGGGACAGCACCCTCAGCAATTCATGGATGATACTAAGCTTGTGGGGAGAGTAGATTGCTGGAGGGTAGGAATAAGTTCCAGAGTGACCTAGACAATTGAGGTTGGATCAAAAGAAATCTGATGAGGTTCACAAGGCAAGTTGCAAGTTCCTTGCACTTTCAGATGGGAAGGGAATCCCAAGTGCATTGCTACAGGCTGGGAACTGACTGGCTAAGCAACAGTTCTGCAGAAAAGGATCTGGCATTTACAGTTGAACAGAGGCGGTTGAGTCAACAGTGTGCCCTTGTGCCAAGAAGGCTAACGGCATATTGGCCGGCATTAGTAGACGTTTTGCCAGCAGATTGGGGAAGGCATTTTCCCCTCTATGCACCACTTGGTGAGGCCAATTCTGGAGTTACTGTGTCAGGTAATTGGGCCCCCCACTGCAGAAAGGATGCGGACAAATGGAGAGAGTTCCAGCAGAGGGCAAAACAAAAATGATGGGGCTGGGGCAACATGCTTATAAGGAGAGGCTAGGGAACTGGGCTTAATTAGTCTGGAAAGAGAAGGGAGTGAAGGGGATTTGATTAGGCAGCCTTTCAAACGACCTGAAAGGGGTTCCAAAGGGATGGAGGCTCGGCCTGTTCCTCATTTGTGCGATGACAGAAACATGAAGCAATTGGTCTCAAGTTGGCCAGTGGAGGCATAGTTGGATATTAGAAAATATTTTCACTAGGCGGGTTGGTGAAGCAATGGAATTGGTTTTACCTAGGGGAGGTGTGGGAATCTCCTTCCTTAGAGGATTTTAAGGCCCAGCTTGACAAACCCCTGGCTGGGATGATTTAGTTGGTGTTGGTCCTCCTTTGTGCAGGGGGTTGGACTAGATGACCTCCTGAGGTCTCTTTCAACCTTATGATTCTATGATTCAATGGAAGCTGTAGGTGGAAACTGGGCCTTTCTAAAGGAAACTGACACAACCAAGATCAGCTGCCCCTTCTGAAAATTAGTCTCAACCACTCTGTGCCTGTTTCCCCACCTGCAAGCTTGGGATAACAAAACCTGGCTCCTTGCAGGGGTATCAGAAGGTGTTCGTAAGCCCTCGGGAGAGCCTTGAGGGCAAGGTATTGAAGAGGTGGGATTTGCAGAATGGCTCAACATTGGCTTAACTCTGCTCCCATTGGTACCCAGGGGAGCTCAGACACAAGAAATCCAAAGTACTGTTATTGCTCTTACCTTTCTACATTGGCCAGGATCGGTCGAAGCACCCCGGCACCTCTTTCCTATCCTCAGTCGTATCACTGCCTGGGAACAAATCAATCATAGCCGTGAGTTGCCTTTGCTTAGCGACCCACGGATGGTTCAGAGTTCGAGGCAGTTCAGATACCTACTTGGAAGTTTACTATTAGTAAAAACTGGACCAGACACCTCCAAAGCACACACCCTTCTGTGGGATTTCCAGCACACCCTGCTTCTGGCTCAGCCTTTCTTCTGCTGCTTCAGTTCCCAAGAACCCAACAACTGCAAGAACATGGAAAATAATGGGGATAGCGCAAGACTGGGGCTGAGCAGGGTTTCTGCTCCAGGCACTGTTACCCTCCTAGCCTTACTTAACATGTCAGATGCGCCTATTCCTCTTCTCTGCAGCAAACCATTCCTAGTTCACTCATATTGAACCTCCCAAGGTCTGAGGGCTTTACAGCAGAGGTGGGCAAACTACGGCCCGTGGGCCCCTTCTGCCCAGCCCCTGAGCTCCTGCCCTGGGAGGCTAGCCCTCGGCCTCTCCCCCGCAGCCTCAGCTCGCCCCACCACCGGCACAATGCTCTGGGCGGCTGGGCTGTGAGCTCCTGGGGCAGCGCAGCTGCAGAGCCCTGGCCTGACCTGGTGCTCTGTGCTGCGCAGTGGTGTGGCTGGCTCCAGCCAGGTGGCGCGGCTGCCTGTCCTGCTGCTGTGGGCGGTGCGGCTGTAGCGCTGCCAGCCACCAGTGCTCCAGGCAGTACGGTACGGGGGCAGGGAGCAGAGGGGGTTGGATAAAGGGCAGGGGAGTTCGGGGTTGTGGTCAGGGGGCAGGGGTGTGGATAGGGGTCCGGGCGGTCAGAGGGCGGGGAACAGGGGGGTTGAATGGGGGGGCAGTCAGGAAGGAGCGAGGGGGTTGGATGGGGCAGCGGGGGCAGTCAGGGGACAGGGAGAAGGAATGCTTGGATGGGGCAGGGGTCCCGGGGGGGCGCAGTCAGGAAGGAGCAAGGGGGTTGGATGGGGCAGCGGGGGGCAGCCAGGGGACAGGGAGAAGGAGTGGTTGGATGGGGCTGGGGTCCCGGGGGGCGCAGTCAGGAAGGAGATGGGGGGTTGGATGGGGCCCCTGCTTTACAGACTCGCAGTGCTGTGGATTTTAAGGCCAGAAGGGAAGATTAGAACAATGGTTCTGAGGGTTTTATTGACTTCAGTGGGAACTGGAGGGACTTGCATTTAAATCAACCAGCAGCATGTCAATATATTTGAGGATCTGGGCCCCAGTGCTTTATAATACCATCCCAAATATGAGAATTGATGTGGTTCTTTGCTTGATCATCAGATACCGCAGATAAACCAATTAATTGGTTTTTTTAAATAAAATAATTATCTCTGAACAACTATTCTCTTCAGACCCGCAAAGAAAAATAGAAGTTTTCAAGGTTGGCCTATTTTAAAAGCTACTAAGGTTGACATGATCTCTAATATCTACAGCTTTGTTTTTCACCCCACTTTATCTCAGTCTCTTTTGGCGCTTGTCATTTTGCACCCATGTTTAGCTACCTGAACCTACCTGCTTATCAGGTTGTTAGCTGCTTCAACAACTGAGGCCTGGACCCTGCAAACAGCTGCACCGGAGAGGTACTGGCCCCACCTGCCTGGAGCAGCTTGTAGGATCAGGGCCGTCGATTGATCCTGTAATTATTTGTTTTTGTAAAACTGCAGATGCCAAAGGGGATGTCAGGTTTTAAAAACATCCCTTAATGTTCTGGGTCTGTGCTGTGCTCTGGGCTTCATGTTTTTCATTTTAAATAATTGAATTTAGGAGAACAACAAAAAAAGACCAGTTAGGGAGGAGTAGGGGAGTTGTTTGTTTGGGGTGGTTGTTTTTTTTTTCTTGAGAAGCCCTCCAGCAATCAATGAATTACTGACAAGTGTGGCCTGAAAACATTTTTAACCACAGTATGTGACAACTGCACCAGCAAATCTGCTGCATTAAGGAGGATCCCATTTTAATTGTGCTGCCCATTGCGGAGAACATTTTTACAAGGCAGGAAGAGGCGGGAAAAGAGCAAGACAGAGCTTGCTTTTAAAGTATCCCAAATGGTACAGTGTTTGGGGTGGGATCCATAAAGGTACCCAAGGTGTATGTCTGCATAGCAATTAAACACCTGCAGCTGGCCCGTGCTCAGGGTCCCAGGGCTCAGGCTACAGAGCTGCTTAATAGTGGTACATGTTTGGGCTCAGACTGAAGCCTGGGCTCTAGAACAGGGGCGGGCAAACTCTTTGGCCTAAGGGCCGCATCCGGTTTCTGAAATTGTATGGAGGGCCGGTTAGAGAAGATTGTGCCTTCCCAAACAGCCAGGCGTGGCCCGGCCTTCTGACGCCCCCCCTGGGACTCCTACCCCATCCAATCGCCCTGGGGACCCCTGCCTCATCCAACCCCCCTGCTCTCTATTGCCTGCCCCTGGACCCTCTGCCCCATCCAATCCCTCCCTCCTTCCTGACTGCCCCCCCCGGACCCCAGCCCCATCAAACCACCCCTTCTCCCTGACCGTCCCCAGACCTTCTGCCCCAACTGCACCCCCACACTCCAATCAACCCCTCCTCTCCTTTCTGACTGCCCCCTCGACCCCTGCTCCCATTCAACCCCCCTGTTCCTTGCCCTCTGACCACCCCGACCCCTATCCACACGCCTGCCTCCTGATCACCACCCCGAACTCCCCTTCCCTCTATCCAACCCCCTGCCCAGGACAGGCAGCTGCGCCGCGCAGCACAGAGCACTGGGTCAGGACCGGCTCTGCAGCTGCCAGGGGAGGGGGGACAGCAGGGGAGGGGCCGGGGGAGCCTCCTCAGCCAGGAGCTCAGAGGCCTGACAGGATGGTCCTGCGGGCTGAATGTGGCCTGCAGGCCATAGTTTGCCCACCTCTGCTCTAGGACCATGCGGGGGTCCCAGAGTTTGGGCTGCAGCCTGAGCCAAATGTCTACACTGCAATTAAACAGCCCTTTAGCCTGAGTCAGCTGGCCCTGGCCAGCCACAGGTGTATAACTGCAGTGTAGACACATTGTAAGTCTTAGTATCAGAGGGATAGCCATGTTAGTCTGGATCTGTAAAAACAGCAAAGAATCCTATGGCACCTTATAGACTAACAGATGTTTTGGAGTATGAGCTTTAGTGGGTGAATACCCACTTCGTCGGATGCATGCCACAGGATTCTTTGCTGCTTTTGTAAATCTCAGGTTTAAGCACCTAGGTCCTAGTTTTGGCTGTGGTCCAAAAATCTCCCGCTGAACCTTGCAGGTGCCCAAACTCACTCAGCGCCTAAGTTTCAGCCTCTGAGCATGAGCACTGATGCCTCCCTCTTGATGTCCTGATGCCTAGCCCCAGACTGAATCACAAACCGGGGGAAGACAGGCATTCAGCTGCCTGTCTTATGTGCTGTGCAGGGGCGTCCTTAGGCCTGGGCAATGTAGGAAACTGCGTAGGGCACCTGAAAATGTGGGGGCACCACGGGGTCTTGGTGTTCACCCTCCTGGTTTTCCTATCCCTGTTCTGACCCTTCCTGCAGGCTCCCGCAGCTGCTGCTGCTGCAGCCTGGTGAGTCTTCCTTGGGAGGGAATCTAGTAGTTAAAAGTGAAAAAGCTTCCAGCCTGCCAGACCTATCAGCACAGGGGTTCTCATACTGGGGGTCGGGACCCCTCAGGGGGTCGTGAAGTTATTACGTGGGGGGTCGCGAGCTGTCAGCCTCCACCCCAAACCCCGCTTTGCCTCTAGCATTTATAATGGTGTTAACTATATAAAAATGTGTTTTTAATTTATAAGGAGGGGTCACACTCAGAAGCTTACTATGTGAATGGGGTCACCAGTACAGAATTTTGAGAGCCACTGTATCAGCACAACATTGAAACTGTTAAATAGCCATTCAAGCTTCAGAGGACACCAACCAGATCAGGTCCCATTTGATTTCTGGCTGGAGACAGAGGCCAGGTCTACACTGCGACTTTAAATCGGTTTAATGGCTGATATACCGATTTAACGCTGTATCCGTTCACACGACGTCGTCCTTAATATCGAGTTAACCGCCTCCTTAAAGCTGGTAGCGGGAAGAATCTGCTTTGCCAGACGCTGAAAACTCGTCGCTATCCCTCCTCCCATCCCCCGCTCTGGCCAGTAGCAAATCGCCATGTCTGCCCCGTTTACATTCCTGATGTTCTACAAGGTAACAATGGATGATATCTCTCCTCTGACAATAGCACCGCAGGAGGCAGATCGTTTGTTTATGCAATGCCTTCAGTGCAATGCTTCAATGCTGCAGTACCAAATGTCTTGCAATGCAAGCGTTGAAAATTACTACTATGGGGGACGGAGAAGGCTGTCTTGGCCAGAATGTCTATATAGCATAAGGGTTTTTTGAGTTCCTCCACGATCGATTCATGGAGATAATTGGAGGATTTTCACTCCATCCCAGACATGTTAACGAAATTTCCTGTAACAGTAATGGCTGCGACTGCAGCAAAAGCCCGTGTCAATGCGATCTCAAAAAACGTCTTGTTTTACTGTTTTGGTACAGAATGAGGGCACTTCCGGAGGTCGCTTCCATGGCTTCACGTCTGGGCTCTCGCTTGGGACGCAGGGACTGTGATTCTTGGGTCTCAAAAGATCCTGGCTGTTGGGTTTACGGACTGCTGTGTGCTATCACCACGGTCCATCTTCATCCTCAAATTCGTCTCCATCTTCCCCCTCGGCTACCATCCTCAGAACACTTGATATTTTCAATCCCAAAGTCTGAATCCACGGACAGGGGTGGGGCACTGGTAGCGCTGAACCCCAAAATGCATGTAGTTCAGCGATAGAAGCGGCATGTTTTCGGCTCAGAGCTGACCTTCCGCTTTGCTTCTCTGGCTTTCTGGTAACCCTGTTGAAGTTCTTCAGTTTCATCGGCACTGAAGGGAGTCTCTGCTGTGACCTTTATCAGCCATAGACTTTGAATTCTTTCAAAAACTTTTCATTTCGTCTTTTGGACGCAGTGCTGTGAGCCACGAGTCCTCACCCCAGATAGCGATCAGATCCAGAACCTCCTGTGTGGTCCAAGCTGGCGCTTTCTTCGAATATAGGAGACTGCTGTGTGACGAGTGCAAATGAGCTCTGTGTGGTCGCCTGGTGTGTGCTGACCCTCACGGTGGACAATCAGGAAATGGAATTCAAAAGTTTGCGGGGATTCGGTTTTTCCTGTTATGGCCGTGCATCACAGTTTAGTGTCCGATGCTTCATGCAGTGCCTGTGACAATGTTCTGAACCAAATTGGGAGTGGCTCACTTGGGGCAGAGTCAATTCGCTCCCTTCTGGTTTCTAAAAATTGAGTATGTCTGCCTGGTACTGTCATAGCCACGCTGCCTGCTCGGCAAGTTGCCCCCCCCCCCCGCTTATGTCACAAATAAGTCTATGTTTCTTGTTCCTTGTATCCACGACTGCATGACAGAAATGGGGGTGGGCCTGCCCAGCTGCAGAGGGGTTGGAGAGAAGTGAAGCAATGAGTGCGTTTCTTGCGGGAAACCCCCTGTTTAATACAAGCCATGAGAGTAGTTGCGCTCTTCTATACACTTGACTCTCTTTCAGAGGAGTAGCCGTGTTAGTCTGGATCTGTAAAGCAGCAGAGAATCCGGTGGCACCTTATAGACTAACAGACGTCTATTAGTCGCACAGGATTCTCGCTGCTTTGACTCTTTTGTATCAGGACTGACTCTATTTTTAGACAGATAAGGAGGGATTGATTCAGTGCCAGTGAGTCAATCCCAAGTTTGCCTTTTGCGTTGCGCCCCCGGCTGATTTTAGCCGGGGCACTCATGTAGCAGCGGACAGTTCAGAGAGGAAGACATACCGTCATGTCATGCCAGTTTTCTGGCAGTAGACAGTACAGAATGACTGGTAACCATCTCTGCTATCTTGCAAAAGCAATTGAATGCTGGTGTGTAGCTCGAGTGTCGCCTCTGTCTCCACGGCATCTAGTAATCAAATGGTGCCGGAAAACAAAAAGCCGACGGTCCTAGTGCTGCCGTGCTATTGTTTCTGCAAGGGCAATCCGAGAAAAATGTGCGAAAGGACTGTCTGCTGATGTTTTCCCGGCAGCAAGGAATGACTGACGACGTTTACCCCAGACCCCCGTGACCATTACAATGTGCATCAGGGGCCGGGGCTCATGGAGGACGGAACGGGGGTGCTGAGGACTCCGCTTACCCACAGTCCTCAGCAGTCTCTTAAAACTATTTGCATTCTTGCTTAGCGCCCAGTGTCTGTAGCTTACAACACGGTGTCTTTTATGGTTCACGGAACAGCTATTCATTTCCTTCCCCTACCCCAGCACGAGAAATGAAGTTAAATAAAGCAATCCTTGAGTACTTACAATGTCACCCTCTTTGTACTGAATGCTACTGACAGAGGCGAATCTGCAGCACTGAGGGATTGAGCTTTGCACAGTGGCAGTATCATAACCAATGAAGTTAATCTGAGAGTGTGATTATTGCTACTGAAAATCTGCTCCTTTCCTGGTGAGATGGTACAGTACTACTGGAACAGCAGAAACTGTTACCATCTCCCCCTTTTGTTACACTCACCAGTAAATGGGACAGAGACGATAAGTAACCCTGTGTAAATTTTGAAAGGAAAATGGGGATTAACTCACTTGGGACTGGGTCAATCCTGCCTTTACAGTTAATAAAATAGAGTCAGTCCAGACAAGAATAGGATACAAGTGTATTAAATCAGTGTAGCACAGCGCAGCTGCTTCCGCATCAGTATTCACAAGAGGGGCGCTGCAGTAGCAACTGTTGCTTCCCACCTACCTGGGCTACCACAGCAGTGTCCTCCACCCATTGTGGCATGATGTTATGAAGAATGCATGATTAGAATCAAGAGTAGTTATGAGATCAAATGAGGGGGGGAGCCACCATGGGCTATGACAGTCCATGCAGTTCAGAATCTTTTCTTTACGCAAGAGAGGAAGGGGTCTGATGAACTCAGCCCCAGGTGATAGATGAAGACAGTTACCAGGCTTCTATACCATTCACTGTCAGAAAAAGGGAGTCATTCCCATTTTCACCCCGGAGCCCCGGCCACACTCAGCTAGGAGCAATCACTGGGCCCATCTACCCCTGGGGAGGGGCAGAGGACGGATACTGCTCTCACCAGCAGCATCGCGTCTGCCAGCAGCATTCAGTACACAGAGGTGTGACATTACAGTACTCAAGGATTATTTATTTCCTTTGTTTACCGTGCTGGAGGGGGAAAAAACTGACGAGCTGTTCCGTGAACCACGCAAGACACCGTGTATTACGCTGCAGACATTGGGCGCGACCAAAAATGCAATATTTTCAGAGACGCTGTGGGACTGAGGTAGCTGTAGTCCTCCATTACCCTCCCTCCCTCATGACCATCATTGAGTGCTGGCTTCCCGTTACTGTTGTCACGCACCGCTGTGTATCCTGTGTTTATTTTTCAAAGGCTTTGGCATTTCCTGTTCTTTAACGGAGCTCTGATAAAAGAGATTTGGTCTCACCATACAGCGATAACATCTGCTATCTCCCGTAAGGTTCAATGCAGGAGATACTTTTGCATTTGAACTGCATCGCCCCTGGTGATCAGAGCTGGACACGTGAAAGCAGGGAATGTCACTGTAAAGCTCTCGGGGATTCCCTGTTTACTGGCACTCCGCATCCGAGTTCGGATTGCGGACCAGCGGTCGTGGTGCACTGTCCTGCCTAGAATAATAGGCAAGTGTAACAGAGATCCAGTGTATCAGGCACAGGTGCTCCGTGTCAGTTTCACAGGGTTGCCCCTGCAAGAAGCGCACCCGTTGCTTTCCTCCTCCTCAACCTTCCTGGGCTACCGTGTCTTTCCCCTCCCCCGTTTGTGTCATGTAGTATTAAGGAATACCAGAATAAGAAACAGAGACTTGTTAGTGAGAGAAAATGGATGTCGGGGGGGAGGCACTTGGAGGCAGCCTCCCAGGGCTATGACGTCCAGGCAGAATGGACTCTATTTTTAGATACCATAAGGGAGGAATTGACTCATGCCAAGCGAGTCATCCCAAATTGATTGCAAAATTTGAGCCCAAGTTTCAATGATTTAGCTTGTTATTAGCCGTTCTGTCCTATCTACTGCTAGCGGTAGCAATGTTGCCTCGATGTTAAGCCAGTTAGGCGGTTCTCCTGGATGTGGGCAGGTCTGCCGAACTGTCTACCACCAGAAAGGAGGAGCGGATACTGCTCTTCGTGCTGTAGCGTCCCGTCTACCAGCAGCATTCAGTACATAGGGTGACATAGAAAGTAGTCAAGAATGATTTCTACCCTTTTTTTTCACGTTGTGGAGGGGGGAAAGAAACTGAGGAGCTGTTCCCTGAACCACGCAGACACTGTGTTTGACCCTACAGACATTGGGAGCTCTGCCAATATGCAAATAATTTCATAGACTGCTGTGGACTGTGGGATAGCTGGAGTCCTCAGTAACCCCTCCTCCCTTCATGAGCGTCCATTTGAGTCTCTGGCTTCCCGTTACGCTTGTCACGCAGCGCTGTGTATCCTGCAGTTTTTTATTCAAACGCTTTGGCGTTTCGTGTTCTGTAACGGAGCTGGATACAAACAGATTTGTCTCCCCATACAGCGATCAGACCTAGTATCTCCGTACGGTCCATGCTGGAGCTCTTTTTGGATTTGAGACTGCATCGCCAGCCGTGCTGATCAGAGCTCCACGCTGGACAAGCAGGAAATGCAATTCAAAAGTTCGCGGGCTTTTCCTGTTTACCTGCACGCTGCATCCGAGTTCAGATTGCTGTCCGAAGCGGTCACTGCAGCACTCTGGTGGGCCCGGGCCATAACGTTGATTTCCGTCCACACGACCCTAATCCGAGTTATCACTATCGTTTAGGCTACTTCCTCTCGTTGGGAGGAGTTCCGAATCGACATGTCTGCACGCGTAATACCACGTGTCTGCGGGTTCAGCGACCAGTCGTCAGTTTTTTCCCCCCTCCAGCCGGTAGAAAAAAAGTGAAATAAACGTAATTCGTTGAGTACTGTAAATGTCACCGTCTGTGTACTGAATGCTGCTGGCAGACGCGATGCGCTGCGGTGAAGAGCTAGTAATCCGCTCCTCTGCCCTGCCCTCCGGGGTAAGACCGGCTGCCCAGTGATTGCTCCTGGCTGATGTGTGGCCGGGTCTCCGGGGTGAAAATGGGAATGATCCTTTTTCTGACAGTGAATGGGTACAGAACGCTGGTAACTGTCTTCATCTTATCACCTGGGGGCTGAGCTTCAATCAGACCCTTTCCTCTCTGTGGTAAGAAAAGATTCTGAACTGCATGGACTGTCATAGCCCATGGTGGCTCCCTCCCCCTCAATTTGATTCCAGTAAATCTCTCGTGATTCTTATTCATTGCATTCTTCTAATAATATCATCAGCCAACATTGGTGGGGTGGGCACTGCTGTGGTAGCCCAGTGTAGGTGGGAACAACGTTGCGTTAACTTGCAGGGCTCCTCTGTGAATACTGATGCGAGCAGGCTGCGCTGTGCTCCACTGATTTCAACTGTAATCCTTGCTTGTCTTGGACTGATCTATTGTTATTACACGTAAAGGGCAGGCTTGCCAGTCCAGTGAGTTACTCCCATTTTCCTTTCAAAAATTTTACACAGGGTATTATCACGTTCTGTCCATTTACTGGTGAGTGTAACAAAAAGAGGGGAGATGGTAAAGTTTCTCTAGTTTCCAGTAGTAACTGTGACCATCTACCAAGGAAAGGAGCAGATTGTTCAAGTAGCAAATAGATCAACCTCAGATTAACCTCTCACGTGGTATTGATAACTGCACTCGGCAATAGTCTCACCTCTCCCTCAGTGCTGCAGATTCGCCTCTGTAGACTTCAGTAAACCGAGGGTGGACATTGTAAGTACTCAAGAGGATTGCTTCTAATTTAAATTTCATTTGTCGTGCTGGGGTAGGGAAGGAACTGAATAGCTGTTCCGTGAACCATAAAAGAACCGTGTTGTAAGCTACAGACATCTGGGAGCGCTAAGCCAAGATGCAAATAGTTTTAAGAGACGCTGAGGCACTGGTGGATAGGGAGTCCTCAGCACCCCGTTCCGTCCCCTGATCCCGGCCTGAGTGCAAATTGTTAATGGTTCACGGGGGGTTCTGGGTAAACGTGCGTCAGTCTGATCCTTGACTGCGGGAAAACATCAGCAGACAGTCCCTGCGCACATTTTTCTCCTGGATGCCCTGCAGAACAATAGCACGCATACGGAACGTCGCTTTTTGTTTTTTCCCGTCACCTGTTGTGTACTAGATGCCGTGGAGACAGAAGGGCACTCCGAGCGCTACCACCAGCTATCAATTGCTTTGCATGATGCAAGAGCTGGCTTACTAGTCGTTCTGTACGTCGTACTGCCAGAGAAACTGGCATGATGACGTTATCTCCTTCTCTGAACTGTCCGCGCTATATCATGAGTGGCCCTGGCTAAAATACAGCCGGGGGCGCAAGCCAATAAGGCAAACTTGGGATGATCACTGGCCACTGAGTATATCCTCCTTATGCTGTCAACATAATAGTATATATCACCGAGAGTCACAGGCAGAGCAGAATCCTGTGGAACGTTACAGCAAACCTACCAGACGTCGTTGCATTAGTAGAGTCGCCAACAGGATTCTCTGCTGCTTTGAACTACAGATCAAGCTAACACAGCTACTCCTCTGAAGGAAAAGAGTCATGGATTAGAAGAGCGCAGTACTCCATGGCTGTAATTAACGGGGTTCTCACCTGCAAGAAAGCCACGCATTGCTTACTTCTCTCCCAACCTCTGCAGCTACACGTGGAGGGCCACCCCCATTTTCTGTCCATGCAGTCGTGAGGAATACAAGAATAAGAAACATAGACTTATTTTGAATAAACGGGGGGGGTCACTTGGAGGCAGGCAGTCTGGCTAGAACCGTCGCAGGAAATATCAATTTTTGAAAACCAAAGGGAGGATTGCTCTGCCCAAGTGATGCCACTCCCAATTTTGGTTTCAGACAACATGTGTCACAGGGGCACTCATGATAGCATCGACATAAACTGTGATGCACTGGCCAGTAAACAGGAAAAGCTGGAATCCACGCTTTTGAATTGCATTTCCTGATTGTGCCACCGGAAGGGTCAGACACAACAGGTGACACACAGATGCTCAGTTGCACTGCGTCACAATGCGTCCTCCTGATATGAAGAAGAGCGCCATGCTGGACACACGGAGAGTTCTGGATCTGATCGCTATCTGGGGTGAGGATCAGTGCTCCAGCACTGCATTCCAAGAACGAATGAAAAATTTTTGAAAGAATTTCAAAGTCTATGGCTGGATAAAGGTCCACAGCAGAGCTCCCTTCGTGCGAGTGAAACTCGAGCAACTTAGACAGGGTTACCAGAAACCAGAGAGCAACGGAAGCCAGCTCTGAGCCGAAAACAGCGCGTTCTATGCGAACAATGCAATTTGGGGTCTCAAGCCTACATGCCCCACCTGTCGTGGATTCAGATTGGGATTGGAAATATCAAGTGTTTTCTAAGGATGGTCAGCCCGAGGGGAAGATGGAGCGACGATTTGAGGATGAAGATGCCCGGGTGATAGCCCAGCGTCCGTTAACCCAAGCAGCCGGATCTTTTTGAGACCAAGAATCACAGTCCCTGCTGGTCCAGCGAGAAGCCCAGGACGTGAGCCATGGGAAGGGACCTCCGGTAAGTGGTCCCTTCATGCTCGTACCAAACAGGATTAAACAAGACGGTTTTTGTAGATCGCATTGACACCAGGGCTTTGCTGCAGTCCGCAGATTATGTTACAGGAAAATTTCGTAACAGTGTCGGGGAGCTTGGAGGAAGATGCTCCAATTAATTGTCCATTGAATCGATCGGGAGGAACTAACAACCCTTATGACTAATGAGCACATTCTGGCAAGGACAGCTTCTCCGTTCCCCATAGTAGGTGCACTTATTCAACGCCTTTGCATTTTGCAAGCATTTGGTACTTGCAGCATGAAAGGCATTGCACTGAAGGCATGGCAGTAAACAAGATTGCTCCTGCGGTCTATTGTCAGGACGAGAGATAATCAGCCATGTTACCTGGTAGAATCAGGATGTAAACAGGGGCAGAATGGCGATTTTTGCTACTGGCCAGAGGGGATGGGAGGAGCGATAGCGACGAGTTTTCAGCGTCTTGGCAAGCACGATCTTCCCTGCTACCAGCACGCGATCGGGGGGTGGTAGGGTGATCCTAGCAGTGATCGTATATATAGAGAGCCATGCGCTGATTGGGGATGTGAAGAGGGGGGTTGGAGCTTTTGGTCAGGCTCCTCTTAACAGAGCAAGGCATCATATAACCTGGTATATGAACGGGGAAGACAGTCAACAATTTTAAAGCCTCACTTACCATCTGCGCGTGCCGTTAGTTTGGCCGTACTGGGCGTGGTGTGTGCCACACCAAGTAACAACGACACTGAATATGTAAACGCCTACACAATGCGACCTTTAGCATCACTGTTCGTAAGAGTGGATAGTGTCTATGTGAAAAGAGTACTAAAGTTTTCTATTTTGCGTTTTTTTTTGTCGGAAAAGGTATCTTCCACTACTTACACCTGGTTTGCCTTCCCTAGCAGCTGTACATTTCAGGAAGCTCCTATGCATAATCGAGGGTGTGCTGTGATACGGCGGAGGAAGAAGAAGACGCGCAGACT
The DNA here is from genome assembly GCF_003597395.2 of Chelonoidis abingdonii. Taxonomy (NCBI): domain Eukaryota; kingdom Metazoa; phylum Chordata; order Testudines; family Testudinidae; genus Chelonoidis; species Chelonoidis abingdonii. Next base: position 16,456,459 of record NC_133771.1, read on the forward strand.
GAAAGACAGAAATTATTGAAAGTAAACGCAATGAGAGGGATAAACGAATGATTGGAAGGATGTGAGCAACAGTAGCAGGAAAGATGGCAGTGAACGTCTAATGAGGTAGGCAGAAGACACGTTGGAGAAAGCACGCATGGACTCTGCTGCGTTCTCAAACTGAAATCTCCAACGCATGGTGGAGCTTCAGGAAGAGCAGCACAGTCGAGCGTTGCCACTGCAGCCCCTAGTATAACCTCCCTGCAAGCCACGTCATATCTCCCTCACCAGACGTGTAGACGCGTGCGTGGAAGGCTTTCTGCACCGCCTACTCCTCCACACCTGAGCGTTCAAGGAAAACGCTGTAAAAAATTTAACGGCTTTTTTACATGGGGGTGCTTTTAGTAGCCTTTCCCCTTCCCTCTCCTTAAAGCACAGCAGTCAGGGACACCTATCCTAATTTCTGCCTTTTTTTTATTTTTAGTTCTTTGTACTCCAGATACATCGAAAGGGGGAGGGTGGGTTTGCCTTACAGGATCCAGTAAAGGAAAAGACTCATGATTTTACAGATGCAATTACTTTTAATGCATACTAATGAATTTTAAACGATACAGAATTTATTTCCTTCGCAACTGTAATGAAGGGGGAGGGTGGTTGCTTACACACTGAATAAGTCCATCAAGTGCGGCGGGTTCATCAAGGGAAGCAACATCACACCGGTACCCTGGGCCGTGCTGAAACTTGTTTTTCAAGGCTTCTAACTATGCGCAGCGCCTCAGGTGTGCTCTTCTAATGCCTGGTTTCTGGCTTGCCTGTTCTCAGCGGCCACGTGATTTGCCTCAGCTCCACCAGCCATAATGTCTCCCTGAGTCTCACAAAGATTGAGTTGGAGCACACAGCGCAGCAATAGCAACGCGGGAATTGGTTTGGCTGAGGTCTGAGTCGAAGTAACGTAATGATCGCCAGCGACTTTACGCAAAGACACATTTACAACACCATCGACTTGCTCAGCCTGTAGTTGAGCTCCTGACCATGCCAGGAGTCTGCCAGTGTTATGGTTCAGGCCCATGGCATCAAGTGGGTAGGCTGGGTCCAGGATACTATGGATTTGAACATTCCAACGGTTCAATTTTCTGGTCTGGGAGGTAATTCCTTGTGCAGCCGTTTAAACACAGACTAGTGCTCTTGAAGACGCGAGTTGTGCATGAACCCTTTCCTGGATCCCCACGTGGATGTGAAGTGAGAACGTCCTTGTGGTCACAAGTGCTATGCCAGCACCATTGAAAAGTACCCTTGCGGTTCACGTACTGGGTGCCTGGTGTTTGGGGCAAGATGGGAATGGGTGCATTTATGCCACACAGGTTCCGGAAAACCTTGAGAAAGCCTCCACTATCCTGCACTTCCAGGCTAAACCTTTCGTTTATGCAGCAGTTAACGTTGTTTGGCTATGCATCACTCGCCCATGCCAAAGCCACACAGACCAGGCTCAGCCACTATTGACCCGCGACAGCATTCTCGATCTCCAGCTCGTGGCACATGAGCGTCTACGATGTTTGGCGTTGGCAAGTTCAGAGGGCGTATTGCATTGGCGTCTTCTCCAACTGCCTGAGGGCGTGCTCTCATGTTTGTTAACGCTTTTTTGCGTTATCAGGGCAGGGGAAAGCAATGTCAAGGAGTTCTAAGAAAGTGCTCTTACGCATGCCGGAAAGTTTGCAGCCATGCAATCGATCCCACCGAGTCAAAACATCGGTCCCAGGTCGGTGCATCGTTTTCCCGTGCCCAAATTCGCATTCAATGGGTAAGTGATGCCCGTTAATACCGCGTAGCAAAAAACGTCTGGGGAAGCGGTTTGGAGAATTCTGCCTCCTACTCGTCATCGCTGTCCTCGGCACTAAGCCTAATAGCTGCTCCTCCTTTCTCCTGGCCAATTTGCAGTTGATAATTGTTCATATAGTCAGACACGAAGTACGCGAGGGTGTTGACACCGTGTCAGGATACGTTGTGATTAAGGGTCATGATTGTGTGGCATATGCGTTTGGTCAAATGGCATCCGGGAAAACGCGCCAAAGGGGTTGTTCTGCTGCTTCACAAAGGAGGGTGAGGCTGTACCCGACACCCGGGGCAATGTTTTCTGGCCAATCAGGCACTGTGCTCTCAACC
>NC_133771.1:16458622-16543235 GCF_003597395.2 Chelonoidis abingdonii
ACGACTTTAAGGAGCGGTAAAATCGATATTACATGACGACTCAGTGAACGGATACAGCGTTAAATCGTTATAACTCCCATATTACCATTTAAAGTCGCGTGATGCTGTCTTGTATACCTGCCTTGAGTTATGACCTAGCCTGATCCGGTTTAATTTGTACTATTGTCAGGCACGAATCGCAACCCAAGACTACGACATCAGCTTCTACCTGTGTGTCCAAAAAGCACCTAAAACCAGATCCCCCTAAATGTTGACACAACCCAGCGCGGAGCTGTAAGGCCTGGAAATGTCAATAAATTAGTTAGGGTTGGTGTGAATCTACACCTTTAGGCGTGTAAAATTCCAGCCAGCAGAGTTCTTTTTCACTGTTTAATTTAATTGCCAGTCGGAAAAGCTGTATTAATAAATATTTGACTCCACCCGGAAGGCGACCTGCCAGCCTTTCTACAGTGGTGTAGTTAAAGTTCAGTAAGAGAAATAAAAAACTAAAAAAGAATCCACTTCGATGCACAAATAGGGAGGCATTCTTGGCTCACTGTTAATGGCACGCTTCTTCTGTTAGTAGGAAGAGGAGAGGCCCAGTGAGCCCGGGCTGTTTATGCTCCCCCTAAATATTGGTGTTATCCTTCTGCGTTGCGTCCCTATTAGTTTTTGCAAGGGCTTCAGATAGCCAAGGGAGAGAAAAGCCTTGCCAGGGCCTTCCTCACCCCCCAATTATGCCTAACCTCCTCCAGTGACCAGCACGATTTTTCCCAGAACAGTCTGTAACGAGAAGGATTCCTTTCTGTAATGTTGGTAGAGAGTTAGGGCATGCATTCACCGATGTTTTAAAATGACCTCACTAGATCATGATTGATCCTGTGGGTTGTTCAATTCTTTAAACATTCTCTCAGCTATCTGGGATCTTATTTACACAAGAAACCAGCTGAACATGTGAATAAACAATACAATCCCCCCCTCAGAGGAGTGCAGACTCACACTATTCTTAGTGCTTCCTGCTTGACCCTCTAACCAAATATCATTGAGTATCAGCACCATCCTTCCCAGGGACTAGTCCTCCTCTGCAGGTCGATCTGATCAGATCATAAAATCCTTGGCGATGAACACAGTGTCTTCAACATGCGATTTCCCCACGCAAAGGTCTGGTCCATTCGAACTAATGATCCTACCATGACTATTGGGACCCCACATTGGGAACAAAAGATCTCTCTCTTTCGGAAGTGGGAACTATGGGATAGCTGAGGAACAGCTACCCACAGTGCACCGCTCCTGAAATCGATGGTAGCCTTGGACCATGGACACAAGCAATCGATTTTGTGATCGCATTGTGGACGCGCAAAACCAATTTTATAACATCGGTTTCGTAATATCGGTTTAAACTACTTCGAAATAATCATGCAGTGTAGACGTACCCAGAGCCTGCCTTATAACTGTTAGCCCAGTGGTCAGAGCACTCACCTGAGATGTGGGAGACCCAGTCTCAACTCCCCCCTCTCTGCCACAGGGGGAAGAAAGGGTTTGAATAAGGGTCTCCTACCTCTCAGGAGAGACCTTTAACCAGAAAACTATGGGATGTTGCAGGGGGAGGGGCTCGATCGCTCCTGTTGCAGCTGTTCCATTATGGTTAAACCATTAAATAGTCATTGAGCTAGAGAAAAAGAGCAAGAGAGTGGGAATGACTGTAGTCCAGTGGATAGGGCAGTAAGGGCGCCCCTCTGGGAGGTGGGAGACCCAGGGTCCTGTCCTCTGTTCCAATCACGCTTTCATTATGTATCCACAGCAAAATGGCTTCAACTGACAGAGGGGTCTGCCCCTTCCTCCCCAGTTTTGTGTAGCGTGAGGCAGGCACCGAATGCATTCCCTCAAGCACAGGCGCTGACTTTCTCATTTCCCCAAGGCTGCTCGACCCACTTCACCCTAGCCCCTGCCCCCACTCTGCCTCTTCCCGCCCTGTTCTGCCCCTCCCCCAAGCACGTCCCGCCATCGCTCTGCCCCTTCTCCCCAGCACCTCCTGCATGCTGCTAAACAGCTGATCCGTGGGGGGGTGGGACTTGCTGGGGGGGGAGGGACAGGAGCTGATCCATGGGGCTACTGGTGGATGATGAGCATCCCCTATTTTTTTTCCATGGGTGCTCTGGGGCCCTCAAGAAATGCCTAAGCCCTATGGAGTCAGGCAGCAGGTGCCTGTTCATGGGTTGCTATTCGTTAAGCAGAGCTAGGTGCCTATGTCAGAGAGGGGCAGGGTTAGAACACACTCCTCTCATTGACCTCTTCCAGTGGCTAGCTTAATAGGTTCCCTTTTGTGATCCGATTCGAAGGCGCCTACCTCTCCTTGTGCATTGTCTAGGGAACCTACACACCTAAATGGGCTTTATGGATTGCAGTGTTGTGCCTGTGATTTTCTAGGTATCTCAGCGTTGCAATGTCTTAGTCCCTTTGTGGATCCCACACTTAAAGCTTCCAGGGGGCTCAGTAACATCATGTATGCAGCCATAATTTTCCTTAATAGCACATCTTTTCACTTGCTTAAAGAGAGCAAAAATGAATAATTAGCAGACTCATAATGGCATTCAAGGCTGAAAACAATCTAACAACCAGGCTATAAAATCAGTCAGGCTCGTTTTCTCCCTCTCCCCTGTTGGAGCTGTTCCACTTGGCATAAATAATTAAACAATCACTGGTATACAGCGAGAATCTGCGGAGCAGGGACTCGAACCTGGGGGTCTGGCTGTACTGTAAGTGAGAGGTGCCACTGAAGCTACCCAAAATGGAGCAGCAGGTGCTTCAGGGTGGGTTGTACAATCCCACCTGGAACATGGGGTAATTACTCAAGGGGGTAGCCTATGCTGAAGCATGTGCTGCTGCACTTCAGCTACTCCACTATCTAAATTAAAGCTAGCTCTGGTATAACCACTCAAATTGCCCTCACACTTGATGAATGACTGCAGATACCCCACCTCTCTGCAATCTTACATGACTGCTCTAACCACTGAGCTATTGGCTGCTCTAAGGCTAGTCTCTTTCTCGCACATATATATATAAAAAAATCTGGAGCTGAAAAAACATTTTGATGAATCAGCATTTTATGACAGACAAATGATTCATGGATAAATTCACAACCAGCTCAAGTCTGCGTCACAAAGCCTGGGAAGACCGGCTTAGGGCAAATCAAGGATTGTGCAAGACAACCCTCAGACAGGCATAATGGAAGCTTGTGGTTCAGGAGCGAAGACCATCAGCAGATCTGCGACAGGAAGTTGCATCTGCTAATGAAATTAGTGCCTCAGGAGCAGTGAATTCACCCGACATCGCAAAGGATATAAACTAGACAAGTGAAATGGCAAGGAACCACAGAGACGGGGAAAGGACAGTCACTGGCTAACTAATGAGCCTGAACCCCTTATTCCTTAACTTAATTTCATAATTTGACATTGTCCACCATGACTGTAAAATCAGCCCAGCGTAGGCCAACATACCTGGGACCTTCAACACTAAAGGAGTAAGGCCCACACTCTCAAAGATATTCAGATGCTTTAGACCCCAACCTCTTGTGTGGATCAGTCACTAGAAGGGGACAAAGGCCTGCATTGTCCTAGTGTAGGTGGCAATGATCCATGATTTTCCTACATCATTCACTCCTACATTTCAGCAGCCCTAAGGACAGCATAAGGAGAAGACCATACTGTCTAACATTTGCTCCACTTTCTCCTGAGAAACACTTCTCTGGCCAATTCCCAGACCCTTCCTCCACTACTGAAGTGATCATCCCTAGCGGGAGTGGGTCACTCAGGGTATGTCTACACTGCAGCTGGAAGGTGTGATTCCCAGTGTGGGTAGACAGCCTCGTACTAGTTCAGCTCAAGCGAGTGAGCATGCTAAACACAGCAGGGTGGCTGTCTTGGCACTAGAAGTGGCTCTGTTGAAACCAATCTAGATGGACATTCCCATACCCACATCTGTCACCAGGGTTTGTTGTTAGCCCCTTTAAAAAAAAAACAGCTAGGATGTGTGGGTGTTAACAACCAAGGTTATTAAACCACTGACAGTTCTAAACAAGGTAAACCAGGGGGAAAGCAAATGAGTAAGAACACAGGTAAGGCAAGGACCCCCACAACAGGTGATATAAGGTAAGCAGAGGACCGGCAGTATGCTGGTGTGACTGAGGGTGAGTTCCCTCCCCTAGGACGAGACCCAGGGAAGAGGATGGAGGATCAATGGACCACTGTAACGTCTTGCAGTTCTAGGGATACTCACGATGACAGGACAACTCCAGACTCCGTCCAGGAGGAGGAACCCGCAGGTAAAGAGTGGATCTGAGGATGAGGTGATGACAGTTCTACCCCAGCGATGACTCTGCTTGTACTCCCCCTGCGAGTCGTGGGTGTGTTTGTCCTCAGTGGAAGAGTGGCAGCTGGTGACACATTCTCTGCATGCAAGTGAGAATCACCTTCCCACAACCAGATGAAAGAGCTTATGCTCAGCGTACTCCTCTGAGGCAATCTAGAGAGCTGAGGCGTCTGCTGTGCTGTCCAACAGTTGCAGCAGCAGCACCTCCAGACTCTGCCACTCAGAAGGGCAGCCCCTACCCTCTGCTGTGCAGGCCCTTATATGCCCTACTGTTACTGGGCAGATCATAGGTCACATGGCTTGCTTGGTTTCCCGTCTTTCGGTAGAAAGGGCAGGAAACTACACCTGGGGAGAGGGAAGATGGGCCACCAAGATGGATTCCCAGTTGTTGTTTGGGCATTTCAAGATGGTGCACCTAAGATGTTAACACCAAAGTCTTTCCCCTACAGGTCAGGCTAGCTGTCTGAGTCCACATCTGCCTGACTCCCCAGGTCCCAGCGCAGGCAGTTAGCCTGACCTGCTGCCCATGCTGCAATGCCCACACTGCTATTTTTCATGCACTCGCTCTGGCTGAGCTAGCACAAGTCTGTCTGCCTGTACAGGGACCGGCACCTCCAGATGCAGGGTAGAAGACACATACCCCAGATCTTGTAAATTACTGACAAATACCAGCCTGGATGAAAACCAGTTTACATGCTTAGGGTCCAGTCCTGCAAGGTGCTAAGCATCCTGCATTCCACACACATCAATGTCACTAAAGCAAGGAAGGCCAAGGAGGACAGAATAAGAGACATGAAGATAACATAAACTGGGGACACTCAGGCCCAGATCCTCTAAGCTAGTTGGTGCCTAAATCTGATTGATTTCAATGGGAGCAGGGACCCAGATCCCTAAAGGTATTTAAGCTCCTAACTTCCATTGAAATCCATGGGAGTTAGATGCCTAAATAGCTTTGTGAATACCACCTTAGGTGCTAAACGATCTAGGTGGGCTTAAGTACCTTGTAAAATTAAGCCCTTGTGTGGAATGGTTACATAACTGAAAGTCATTAGTACCTACCCAATAATGGCAATTGAAACTAATGACTATTATTTGCATTACAGTAGCCCGTAGCTACCCCAGTGGAGATCAGGACCCTAAAGTGCAGTACATTGTACAAACACAGTAAGAGAGACCCTGCCCTGAAGAGTTTACAATATAAACAGACAAGGAGCAGAAGAAAAGAAGTATAATTATCCCCATTTTACAGATAGGCAAAAGAGGCAGAAAGAAATCAAGTGATTTTCCCAATTTCCCACAGGTGGGTTGGGGCAGACTGGGGAATTGAACACTGATCTACTGACTCCCAGTCCAATGCCTTAAACATAAGACCATCCTCCTCTGAACTACTACTGGCTTACTAATGGATTTTTAATACCCATTGTTAGCCACAGGGCCTTGATAAAATTAACATCAAGTCAATGGCTCTCCAAATGTCCACAAGTATCCTGCTGAGAAGCTATTGTTTCTTTCTTCTTTTTGCATAACTGATAATGCCTTGTATGGAAACAAGTGCCCTTGTTAAGAATTCATCACCTCACCGCTGTTTCCCTGCTCAAAATCATAATCCTGTTTGTAACAACACAATTAGTTGCTGTGGAGATTATGATGATGTCATAGAGAGCTATAACTTTGGGTGGGGAATAAGCAACAGATTTTCTCACCCCTCGCCCACCCCCCACCCAACATCCTCTTCTTTATGCAAGTCTCCTGATTAACGAAGAATGAGGAAGGCCCCTCTGGACAATATAAGAAGCAGTGCGGGTATCTTAAAACCACAGTTTCCCATGGAACTTCAGCAGCTGTTTTACTGATTGCGAAACTAACAGGTTTTTACATTAGCCTCTGGGTTCATAGGACACTAGTGAACATTAGACAACTCTAAAAAGCTACAGAACATGAGCTTGTCCAATAAACGGTGTGTTCTCAGCTTTTTTATGCCTGCACATATGTAAGGAACTTGGAGAGAGAGCTTTAATACAGGAAGTATATTAGGACAGCGAATGATCTATACATCATTACAGAAGAAGTAAGGACACACTATTCACCACAACCATCTTGAAATCAGATACTGGGCCCCAAGCCCCAAATCAGCAATCACTGTGCTTTGGTGCCACTCAGACCCAGACTGGAGCTTGTTTCTCTGGTCCATGTCTAATTGGAGATTTTTAATTGGAACAAGGTTATCATGGGGCAACTGCCACTTAATTCAAGAGCACTGAATGAGAAGGCAGCAGAGATGTTACGGTTTCAAGGAGAAAGTGGAAGAGTTCGCTGTTCAGCAGGGACCCTACTTGTTTCCCAAGACAGTCTGTGCCTTCAGCTCTCTATGACCAACCCTCAGGCAGTTGTACCAGGCCAGAACTCTCACATGTTGCCACATTCCTTCCAGTCACATTCACTCTATTCTTTCTACCAGGCCACGGATTTCATTATCCCTGTTAAACCCGTTTGCCATATCTCCAGTGACGGCACAAAGGAGGTCTGTTTTCAATCATTTATGCTCTTTGTTATGTAAGGCAAACACACAAGAGAAGGAAAAAGAAGTGACTTTACAAATTGGAACCAAAAGTAACTCTCTCTGTTAGAGCTTGCTTAGGAGGTACAATTGACCCTGCCTAGTGGCAGTGCAGCCTAGTGGGTAGAGCACTGGACTGTGAGTTAGGAAACCTGGATTCTGTTCTGTTCTATTCCCAGCTCAGTCACTGACCTGCTGGGTGACTTTGAGCAACTCATGTGACCTCTCTGTTCCCCTTCCCTTGTGTGTGTCTGTCTTATTTCGGGAGTGACGTCTTCAGGGTAAAGTGTGCCTCTCAACGTGTTTTCATACAGCGCCTGGCACAGAACTCTGAAGGCATGCTATTAAAGTACATTTGTCTCCATAAGAGTTCAGTCATTCCTAGTGATGTGTCTCCAAGTCCATACATGCGGATTTAGGTTCAGACAGCTTGACCATATTCTTCATGAGCACAGAAAGTGTTTCCTTTACCTCTTGTCAAAAAAGACAGTTACCTTTTCCATAACTGGTGTTCAAGATGTGTTGCTCATGTCTATTCCACAATAGGTGTGCGTGCCCGTCATGTGCACCGGTGCCGGAAGTTTTTCCTCTAGCTGTACCCGTAGGGGAGTGCCCCAGCGACCCCTGGAGTGTCACTGCTACGATGCGGTATAAGGGGTGCTGCGCACTCCCCTCACCCTCAGTTCCTTCTTGCCAGACAACTCCGACAGAGGGGAAGTGGGGCGGGATGTGGAATAGACATGAGCTACATATCTCCGAGAACACCACTTATGGAAAAGGTAAATATTTTTTCTTCTTCGAGTGATTGCTCATGTGTACTCAACACTAGGTGATTCCAAGCTATATCTTTGGAGGCAGGGCCGGCTTTAGGCCAATTCAGCCAATTCCCCTGAATCAGGCTCCACGCTCAAGCCCCAGTACAGTGTACCGGCAAGAGCTGGTGAGCTGTACCAGGGTGGCCCAGCTTCCCCAGGGGGCAATTTAAAGGGCCTGGGGCTCCCAGCAGGGGCTAGAGCCCCAGGCCCTTTAAATTGCCACCAGAGCCCCGCTGCTGGAGCCCTGGGGTAGAGCTGCAGGGCTCTGGGGGCTACGTAAAAAGTCAAAGACTCCCATTGCTTCTACTGCCCCAGCCCTTTAAATAGCCACTGGAGCCCCGCTGCTTCCCCAGGGCTTCTGTGGCTATTTAAAGGGCCAGAGTAGTAGAAGCAGGGGAGCCCTGGGCCCTTTAAATAGCCCCCAAGCCCCGGGCTGCTGCTGCTACCTTGGTGGGGGAGGGAGGAGGAGGGGACACTGACCATACACGGTGGGCTGTACCTGCACCCTCTGCCAACACCAGCCCCGCACCCCCTGCCCTGCCTGCATCAGCTCCTGTCTGCAGTCAGCCCTGCACCCCCTGCCCACAGCCAGCCCGTCTCCAACCAGCCCCACACTTCCTGCCCTGCCTGCATCAGTCCCTGCCTGCAGCTAGCCCCACACCCCCTACTATGCCCGCAGCCAGCCCCTGCCTCCAGCCAGCCCATTGCACCCCCTGCCCTGCCTCCAGCCCCGCATCCCCTTCCTTGCCCACACCATCCCGTCTCCAGCCAGCCCTGCACTCCCTGCCCGCAATCAACCCATCTCTAGCCAGCCCCTGCCGCATCCCCTGCCCTGTCTCCAGTCAACCCCTGCTGCATCCCCTTGCCTGAAGCCAGCCAATCCCGCACTCCTCTGTCTCCAGCCCTGCCAAACCATGCCGCACCCCCCTGTGGCCCTGCCTGAAGCCAGACACCCCACCCCTCACCCCCGTCTCCAGTCAGCCCCGCACTCCATGCCCTGCCTGCAGCTAGACCCTACCTCCAGTCAGCCCCTGCCCTGTCTCCAGCCAGCCCCATGTCCACCGGTGCCCTGCAGTTCCCAGGGCAGCAACCCTGCACACTTGCTTCAATGAGAGGGGCAGGGAGCAGCTGGGACCCACACATGTGCACACCCTAGGGTGACCAGACAGCAAGTTTGAAAAATCGGGACAGAAGGTGGGGGGTAATAGGATCCTATATAAGAAAAAGATCCCAAAATTGGGACTGTCCCTATAACATTGGGGCATCTGGTCACCCTAGCACACCCCCAGGGAGTGGCGGGGACCCACACGTGAAGCGGAGCTCATTTCTAGTTCAGGCCCATCTTTTTAAAAAAGAACTTTAGGTAGGGTTAACATACATCCGTATTCTCCCGGACATGTCAGGCTTTTTGGTTCTTAAATCACCATCGGGGAAGAAAATACAGACATATGGTAAGCCTATTGGTACAAAAAATACATACTGTGGCACATCCCTTAAATCAGAACTTTTTATAGGGAACCGGTTGCTAAGAAATGAAAGGCTCTTTTTACTTGTTTTTTTTTTTTTAGTCATCCCTGCCAGGGCCCCGCCAAAAATGTTTGAATTGGGCCCCGCACTTCCTAAAGCCAGCTCTGTTTGGAGGTGGGTAGGAGTTTACAAATTCTTGGGACAGAGCGCAGCCCTGCCGAACCCGGCATCTTCCCTGGTCTGGGAGACGATGACATAATGCGAGGTGAACATGTGAACCAAAGACCACGTGGCAGCCCTATGAATGTCCTGAATGGGAACAAGGGCTAAAAAGGCAGCCGACAAGTCTTGCGCTCTAGTCGAGTGTACCCTCACAATTGACGGCAGAGGGAATCCCGCTAGGTCGTAACACGTATGGATGCACGAGGTGATCCAGTCGGAAAGTCAGTGAGTGGAGATCGGCCGATCCCTCATGCATTTGGCTGAGGCGATGAACAGCTGTGAAGACTTCCTGAAAGGTTTAATCTGCTCCAGGTAAAAGGCCAGAGCCCATCTCACATCTGGAGTGTGGAGGTGGCGCTCCTCACTGGACGCATGAGTCTTGGGGCAGAGGACCGGCAGGAAAATGTCCTGACTCATGTGGCAGGTGAAGACCACCTTTGGGAGGAATGAAAGATGTCGGCAGAGCTGGATCTTATCCTTAAGGCACACTGTGTATGGGGGCTCGGAGGTCAGGGCCCCGAGTTCTGAGACCTGTCTAGTTGACATGATCGCTACCTTCTACGAAACCAGGAGCATGTAGCTAGCAGCTCAAAGGGGGAAGCCAGCAACCAGGCCAGCACCAAGTTCAGGTCCCACTGTGGGACTGGAGGCCTAACGTACAGGAAGAGACAATCTAGTCTCTTAAGGAATAGGCCAGTCATAGCATGGGAGAATACTGTGTGCCCCAGCGCCAGCGAGTGAAAGGCTGATATGGCCGCCAAGTGCACCTTGATGGACGAGGGCACCAGGCCTTGGGCTCTAAGGTGAAGGAGGTAGTCTAAAATGAGCTGGATTGGAGCAGCCACAGGGGAAATGCCCCGCTCAGCCACCCACTAGGAAAACCAAGACCACTTTGCCACGTAGGCTCAACGCGTGGAGGATTGCCTGTTTTCCAAGAGGATGTGCTGAACTGCTTCTGAGCGCGTCCTTTCCTCCCAGCCTAACCACTGAGCAGCCACGCCATGAGGTGGAGTGCTGCTAGGTTGGGATGGAGGAGGTGGCCCTGGTCCTGGGAGAGCAGGTCTGGGCAGGATGGTAATGGCCACGGCGGGGCGACTGCCATGCTCATGAGGGTCCCATACCAATGTTGCCTGGGCCATGCTGGGGCAATCAGGAGGACCCGGCCCTGTCTGTCTTTATCTTTTCCAGGATCTTGCCGATCAGTGGGATTGGTGGGAAGGCATAGAGAAGCTGGCCCGACCAGGATAGGAGGAAGGCATCGGAGACAGCGCCCACTCCCAGCCCCCCACTTCCCCAATAGCAGAACTGGGGAAACTGCCAGTTCTGCTGAGTTGAGACAAGTCCACCTGGGGAATTCCCCACTCTTGGAAAAGTCTGTGCACCACCTCTGAGTGTAGAGAGTACTCGTGCTGAGAGAAGTCCCAGCTCAGGCAATCTGTCCACGAGTTCCGGGTGCACGGTAGGTGGTAGGCCTGTAGGCAAATGTTGTGGGCTATACAGAAGTCCCACAGCCTGAGGGCTTCCTGGCAGAGGCCAAGGAGCGGGCCCCACATTGCCTATTGATGTAAAAGGTTGAGGTCGTGTTATCCGTGAGAACCCTGACCCAGTCTGCCCTCCAGGTGCATGCATGCCAGCCGGACCGTCCTGAGTTCCTTGACGTTTATATATAGGGTAAGGTCCTGCGCAGACCACAGACCTTGGATCTGAACGTCCCCCACATGCACTCCCCATCCCAGGTTAGATGCTTCGGACACCAGCTCCACTGATGGGGGCCTGCCCTGAACGGGACCCCATGGAGCATATTCCCCATGGAGGACCACCATTGTAGGGAGGCGATCACCGTCTTGGGCAAAGTGAGGACTTTGTCCATCCTGTCTCTGGCCTGGGAAAACACCGAGGCCAACCAGAGCTGCAGGGGTCTCATCCTGAGTCTGGCGTGGCAAACCATGTATGTGCATGCCAACATGTGACTCAGGAGCTGGAGATACACTCTGGTTGTGGTCACGGGAAACCTTATGACTGTGTCGATGAGCCCTTTCAGGGTCTTGAATCTGTCCGGTGAGAGGGGGCCCTGGTGGATGTCACATCCAGGACTGCCCCAATAAACTCTATGTGCTGTACTGGGACTTGGTATCGTTCACCAACAGGCCCAGAGTGGTGCACGTGGACAGGAGGAGCACCATGTGATCCCACTCCTGTGACGGGGAGCTGCCCTTGACCAGCCAGTCATCCAGATAGGGCAAGATCTGGACCTCACGACATCTGAGGTAGGCCACCACCACAGACATGCGCTTTGGAGCCGTGGACCGGCCAAATGGGAAGACCGTAAATTGGTGGTGCTCCTGCCCAACCGTGAAACGGAGGAAGCACCTGTGCCCCTCGAATATATGAATGTGGAAGTACACATCCTGCAGATCAAGGGCAGCGTACCAGTCCCTGGGATCCAGGAAGGGGTTCAGACTAGATGATCATAATGGTCCCTTCTGACTTTAAAGTCTATGAGTCTTGAAGTCTATGAAGGAGGCCAGAAAAACCATGCAAAACTTGAGCTTTACCATGTACTGGTTCAGGCCTCGTAGGTCCAGGATGGGCCTGAGCCTCCCATTGGCCTTCAGGATAAAGAAATAGCAGGACTCCACTGGCACCACTTCTACTGCTCCTAAGACAAGGAGCCACCCACCTCCTGCTTAAGCAGGACCTTGTGAGAGGGGTCCCCCAGGAGGGGTAGAAGCAGAGAGTGTTTGGGCGGGGTAGAGGTAAACCGAAAGGGATAGCCCCGGAAGACGGTGTTGAGGACCCAACGGTCCGAACTAAGCCGCAACGATGCCAGGAATAAAGCACACAACTAGTTGGAGAAGGCAAGCTTTATTGAGGGTGGATCCCTGGTATGAACTGGTAGGTTGCCCCCAGGCATCTCCTCAAAACTGACGTTTACCCTTGGACGAGCCAGGCTGGGGAGCAGACTGGGACTGCCTCTGTGGATGTTTCTTATAGTCCCATGACTTTTTATAAGAGATCTCATATTTAGAGTGGGTGGCCTGGGTGGGAGCCTGCTGAGGCTTAAACTTGGTCCTGGCCATAGCCGGGACGCAGAGGCCAAGTGCCTTAAGTGCGGTATGGGAATCTTTCAGACTGTGCAATTTCACATCCATGCCATTGAATGGGAGGTCCTGCAATGAGTTCTGCGCTTCACTGCACAGCCCTGAAAGCAGGAGCCATGGATCCTCATGGATACTGCAGAGACCACAGACCTTGCAGCTGTATCTGCAGCATCCGACACTGCCTGCAGGGTTGCCCTGGCAGCCGCTGTACCCTCCTCCACCAGAGCTTTGAACTCCTTCCTATCATGCTCCTGGAGGGAGTCCTCAAATTTGGGTAGAGAGCCCCACAAATTGAATCGTACTGACTCAGGAGAGCCTGATGGTTCGCCACCCTTAACTGGAAACTTGAGGACGAATAAACCTCTCTCTCAAATAAGTCCAGCCTCCTTGAGTCTATTTTTCAGAGTAGGGGCTGGTTGGCCCTGCCTCTCTCTGTGGTTGACTGACTCGACCACCAGGGAGCTGGGGGCAGGGTGGGTGTACAGGTATTCATGCCCCTTGGTGGGCACAAAGTACTTCCATTCTGCCCTCTTAGAGATGGGGTGACAAGGAAGCCGGGGTTTGCCACAAGGTGTTTGAAATTTTTGCCACCCCTTTGTGGAGTGGGAGGGTCACCCTGCTTGGTACTGAGGCTGATAGGACGTTGAAGAGGGAGTCCCAAGGGGTCCTCCACCTCCTTGGCCTGAAGGTTGAGGCTTGAAGCCATGCTTTTCAATAGATCCTGGTGCGCTTTAGAGTCTTCCTGCGGGACAGAGGGAGGAGGGCCCATAATCGCCTCATCAGGGGAGGATGAGGAAGTGGGTGCGGTACTCTGCGTACGCACTGGAACTGGAGTCCCCACTTGGTCACCCGCCAGGCACAGAACCAAAGAGGCATGGCCGACCGACTCCTTTCTGGGAGGCTGAGAAAGGGAGGCCAACAGTGCCTGGAACCCCTGTCAGTTGGAACCCAGCCAGACAACCTGGTGGGGGTTGACGGTGATCAGTGTGGACTACATACGGAACAGTTGCTGAGCAACGAATGGTGTCAGGAACATTCCCTTGACTGTGAACGGGACCAACCAGGAGGCGACTGTGGAGATCCAAGCAGTGGCTTGCCTCTGGACCGGGGAGCCAACGGTGGCGGTGCCCCTGGCACCTGCAGAGACAATGTCCCGGGCTGCTTGCAGGGCCTCCAGTGTGGCACCCGGACATCTGGGGAAGCCTGCAGTGAATGGGCCGGGCTACTCTGCTCAACCTGAGTTGGAGGCCTGGAGGCCTTCAGGGACTGAGAACTGCCCAACGTGGGTTTAGTCTCTCCCCCGGTCTTACTCCAGTGCCTCAGTGGAGAAGACTTCTTTTTAGCCTTTTTAGTGTGCTCCGCGGAGGGGAGCAGTGCCGACTGGTGGAAGGCACCAAAGGGTCACCGCGCACTGACACTGCAGTACCCTGTGATGATTCGGAGCAGTGCACCGGAGTCAGGGTCAACACCGACTCCATCAGAATGGCTCAGAGCCAAATGTCCCTTTCTTTCTTGGTCTGATGCCTGAAAGATCTGCAAATCTTGCAGCGATCGCTGAGATGCGTTTCTCCCAGACAGCGTAAACAGTCCATGTGCGGATCACTCACAGGTATTGGCCACCTGCAAGTGTCACACGACAAATCCCAGGGCATGGGGCATGCCCCGACCTGGGCACGCTAAACTAAACTAATATTAATCTAAACTACTTCAAATACAGGTAATACTATGAACAAAAAAGAGTTCAAGAGGAAAGCTGCAGACAAGTTGGAGCAGAGCAATTCCGATGCACCTTCACTGGGGGTGAGAAGGAACTGAGGTTGGGGGGAGCGTGCAGTGCCCCTTATACCGCACCATGGAGTTGTTACTCCAAGGGTCGCTAGGGGCACTCCCCTATGGGTACTACTAGGGGAAAAACTTCCAGCACCGGTGCACTTGGCAAGCACACACACCTGTTGTAGAATACACATGAGCAGTAACTAGAAGAAGAATGACTACTTGCTTGGTCTTTCTCTTCCTGCTCAGCCTTCTTGATTCAGAATCATGCTTCCTCTTTCCTGCTTAATTTGCACATCCACAGCCTCTCTTCTCTTACCAGTCTGATCTGCTCCTGTCAAGTTGAGTTTCATTTCCCTTATAAAACCCTTGACAATTAGGCCTGGTCTACACTGGAAGGGAGGGGGAGGAGGAATCAAGATAAGATATGCAATTTCAGCTACAAGAATAGATCTTAGATTGACTTACTTCACATCTTCCGCTCCCTGTCGACTCCGCTTCCGCCTCTCGCCCTGATGGAGTTCTGGAGTTAATGGGGAGCGTGTTCGGGGATCGATGTATCGCGTCTAGATGAGACGCGATACATCGATCCCCAGTAGATCAATCACTAACCGCCGATCCGGCGGGTAGTGTAGACATACCCTTAGTCAAGCAAGGACTTGTTAGAGTGCTTCCAATTTTGCCACCACGGGGGGCAAGGATGGGGCACCAAAACCCCTTGACTATGACAGAAGAGATTTTAGAAACCCGGGGCCTGATTTTCTGAGGTGCTGAGCACCCACAATGACAAGTGAAGCCAGATGGAGCTACAAGAGCTCAGCCATTCTGGACATCAGGCCCCAGCTATTAAGAATGCTCCATTTTAAAGAAGAACTGCAAAGCAAGCATGAGTTAAATCCAGGTTTTTCCACTATCAGCTGAAAGACCCATGTATCAGAGGGCATTCAGCAGAAAAATAAGTTCTAACTACCCTTTTTTAAAATCCACTCAGAATTTCTGTTGGTATGGCCAAGTTCACTGTAACATTACAAGTAGCATGGGGTTCAATGGGAGATTACACATTTGGATGTCACACAAAGTACCAAGTTCACAAAGGGTTAAGCCTTCATTTTTGTAAATAATTTATTTCTGTGTTGAATAGCCCCAATCGCTTGGCCAGTGAGAACATGGAGTACAGAAAGCTGAGCTCCAGCTTTGCTGTGCACCTTGCCTTTAAGATATCGAAACATTAATCTGTTGGCTGAACACGGGCTTTATAGCCCATGTCTGAATGAAAAGGCAGCAATCAAGGCCCCAGGGAGCTGTTGATTATTATGAAACCAAACCGGTTACAAAAAACTCTAACGCTATTAAAAACACACAGATCACCACACTTCTCAGGCTAAACTGCTCCAAGCCACACTTGGATCAATGAGGCCCATGGTTCTAAACTCTCAGACACATTTCAAATGTTATTTATCTTAAGATAGTGACTAGGATTGAAGGTTGTTTTATTATATCACCCAGCCTAACCCCTTGGATCAGGTCTACCTCCTGCATCTTATGTACCAGCTCTAAGGCCTGGTCTACAGTGTGTGCGTGCGCGTGTGTTTGTTTGTGTGTGTGTGCGTGTGCGTGTGGGAAATCGATCTAAGATACGCAACTTCAGCTATGTGAATAGCGTAGCTGAAGTTGACGTATCTTAGATCGACTTAGAATTACTTACTTCGCATTCTCGCAGCGCGGGATCGATGGTTGTGGCTCCCCTGTCGACTTTGCTTCCGGAGTTCAGCAGTCGAAGGGAGAGCGATCGGGGATCGATTTATCGCATCTACACATCATGCAATAAAATTGATCCCTGATAGATTGATTGCTACCCGTCAATCCGGCAGGTAGTGTTGATGTACCCTTAGACTACGTCTACATCAGCAAACTTACAGCAGTACAGCTGTACCAGTGCAGCTGTGCTGCTCTAAGATCGCTCTTGTAGACACTCTATGCTGACCAGAGAGAGCTCTCCTGTTGACATAGTAAACGAGCATTGGTAGCTATGTCAGCAGTAGAAGCTCACACCAACATAGCACTGTGCACAGAAGTGCCTACGCTGGTAAAACTTTTGTTGATCAGGGATGCAGGTTTTTTCACCCCCTTGAGCTAGATAAGTTTTGCTGACGTTAAGTGGCAATGTAGAAATGGCCTTCCACTCTTCCCCTGAGCCATGCTCCTTAGGCACTTTTTTGAACATGTGAGACTTGGTCTACTCTGGGGGAGGGATCAATCTAAGTTACTTAACTTCAGCTACATGAACAACATAGCTGAAGTCGACATACTTAGATTTACTCACCGCGGTGTTTTCACTGTGGTGAGTTGACTGCTGCCGCTCCCATGTCAACTCTGTCTGCAGCTCTCATGGTGGCAGAGTACAGGAGTCGACGGGAGCGCATTTGGAGGTTGATTTATTGCATCTAGACTAGATGCGATAAATCGAGCCCCACTAGATTGATGTCTGGCGGGTAGTATAGACATATCCTCTGTGATGTCTCATCAGTCACACAGGTGTGGCCAGAGAGCAGTGAAAAGAAGGTGTGAGGGGGCTTATTCCTTCACCCTCTCACTTCCCTGGTCCTTCTCGCATGAACAGAGAACAATACCCGAAGTCCAAAGGCGCAAACAATTTGATGTTTATTGTGGTGAACTTCCAGCAAGCATGATTCCAGTTTCCTTCCTTAGTGTCCCCCTTCCCGGCTCTGACACCACAGAGCCTTGTCTGTTTCTGTTCCCCCTTTAGCAAAACATGATTCCAGTTCCCCCACCCCCACACTTCCTGATTGACTGCAGACTATATAGTAAAACCTGAGTTTTGCTTAGCTATACCTTAACCAATCATTTTACTGAAATTTAACTAACCAATCCTAACATACTGTAACATGGTTATTTAACCAATTATATCCCACCATCTTCACTGGTTTACATCCATCAAAATTAATTATACAGCAGACAAACAAACAATCACAGAACCAGACAGATACCATGCAAATAAACATACAAAACAATACAGAAGTGAGGATTTCACAACTACCTCTATACAAACATAAGGGTTTTCCAGCTGTGTCTATTGATTAAGTGAGTTCTTGCCAGACAGGATGCTATCAAACTAAGTTTCCTTTTAGATCTTCTAGGCTCTTCCCTTTCTCTGGAGATGATAGGAATACAATCCTGTCCTGATATTCCTAACAGCACAATAGCACCTTATTTCAATGTGACTAGTTTGAAATGTGAGGATGTGACCACACACTTCCCAGCTTATGGCTGCCTTTGCTGCTTAGCCGAAGAACCAGGCCTCAGACTGTCAGTTTGATTCTCTCTTTTATACCTCTATAACTAGTTAAGTGATAAGAATACACCTAAATTCTTAAAGTATAGGCCTTTGTAGACAGGCCTGAATATCTATATCCTAACAGAAGGCAACAGAGCTGGGTGAATGACTTTTACCATTTTGCTTCCAGCTCTAGGGGAAAAAAACCAAAAACAAATGTGGTTCCGGTTGAACTGAATCCCAAACATTGCACAAAGTTTTGGCAATTGAAATAAAAAATCTGTTCCATTTGACTGCAAATGGATCTCTCCCCCCCCTTATTTTTAAATGATTGAATTCACAAATGAGAACAGCAGCAGCAAGATCCATTCACCTTGTGACTTTCAGCCCAGGGGTTAGGGCACTCACCTGAGATGTGGGAGATTGAAGGTCAAGTCCTTGCTCCAAGGACTTATAAATAAGAAGTGGAACAGTTCCAAGAGGAGAGTGAGAATGGGAAGTAGGCACCTAAATAACTTTGAAGATCTGGGCCCTAGTGGGATTTTCAAATGTGCCTGGACATTTAACTCCGATTGCATCACCTGCCTGCATCTTTAGGCACCTAGATATCTTTAAAAATCTGGCAGCTAAATCACTTATGTTTTTGAAGCTTTTACTGAATGATTATTAAGGTCTGGAGTGACTAAGGGCAAGTCTACACTAAAATATAAAGTCCATTTAAGTTACGTTGAGACACAGCCACTGCAGTAAAATAAAATTGATTTTTCATGGCCGCACTAGGCTCCTTCCATCGGCAGTGCACATTCTCTCCAGGGGCACTTCCACCACTTTAAACAGACAGCATGGGGCATTGTTCACTGACAGCCTGGAGCTGCTGACAACTCCCAGCTGTCAGCCCCACTGGCATGGCTCCGGGTTGTCAGCCCGCCGACAGCCAGAACAGTCAATGCAGTGTCTACGCTGACAGGGTGTGCCGCCCTAAGCGCTATGCCTCTTGCAGAGGGGGAGTTATTAGGCCAGTGTAGTGGGCAACTTACAGCAGCAGGCACAACATTGTAGTGTAGACCCTCACAGAGTTGAGTTGATGTAAGCTGCCTTACGTCGCCCTAACTGTAGCGTAGACCTGGCCTAAAGCAGAGAAGAAAATACAAGGGCAATAGTTAGACAAATTGTAAACAGATTTCATATGTGTGTGCAAATTCCCTCTTAAGAAGGTAAATGGAAAGCCTGGTACTCCAGCCTGGTTCTGTAACTATAGAGAGAGGTTGTCACCACTAACCAGCTCTTACATCACTAAGTTGTTAGACTTCTGTTGTTTGTGTTTCACCTTCCCATTTGGTAGCAGTAACCCCGGAAACTCCCTCATTATGCCATCAACAGTAGCAATGATCAACAAGCAAGTGGACAACCTGAGCAGAGCACCAATTCACTGGGATTGATTTAAACAGTCTCAGTAATCCACCCAGAATGAGTTCCCCTCATTGCTGGTCAGCCTCACAGTAATTCAAGCCTTCCCTACTCCAACTTGCTATGGCCCTTCCACACCCTGGCAGCAGAATTTGTCTTAAAACCTTGCAGATGATACCCCAGTTCTTCTTCAGTTGCCCCAGGGTTGCTCATATAAAGACAGGGGAGCTAGAAAGAAGCAGGATAGAAAATGGCACATGATCAAGAAGCTAAGACTGGTCTTGAGTCATAAATGATACATGTATCACAGTGGCTAAAATTGGCACATCCTTTACCCCAGCTGTGAGCAGTGTCTGATACTAGCCCAATGGCATCTATTGCACTGCACAGAAGCTTAATCTGAACCACAACTGAATGTAACTAGTTCCAATACTCATCTGATGTGGCCTGTTGGCCGGTAAGATGGTATCTGGGGTACCCTATTGTTCTATATGAGCTCATGGTTCAGAGATTCTTCTGGTGCCGCTTGACGAGAGATGGTCTTGTGACATCAGAGGCTCATCTCCAAGTGGATTATTCACACAAATACTGTCCATATATAGTTCTCCCTACACTCTGCACTGTATCCCAAGACTGTGGCATAGCTAATTCACAATCAGATGATGCAAAACTATCTGGAGAGTAAAGTTTCCAAAAGCACCTAAGTGATTTTCAATGAGACTTTGGCTCTTCAGTCATTTTAAAAATGCAGCTGGGGCTTTGAAGTCACTTATGCATTGTTAGAAAGGTTACCGGAGATCAAATCCCAGCAAAACCAACACCCCATTGATTGGCTGAGGCAGATGCGCTAAGAGCAACAGTACACAAGGCACCGCCATCTCCAGTGGGACTGTTGCAAATGACTAGTGTGGTACAAAAGGCCACTTGTCAATGTCCTTATCTGAGGCTTGAAACTAGGAGAGCAGTTTTCACTAACAAAACAGTGAGGTTACCACCAGTTTGGAATATCTTTTGACTGCAAACTCTGTTGAGCTGCCAACTCTGCTTGGTGTTATGCGATAACCCAGTTACAATGTCACACAAGTATATAGTGTGGGCTGGCAAGAAGGCTGCTACAGACTGCAAAACCTTATCATGGGAGATGAGCAGAGGATGATCCTGCTCACAGGCTGTTTGCTCTCTTGCCTAGTGCAACCAGCTCAGGTTTTTTTTTTCTTTTTACAGTTGTCATTCTTAGTGTTGTTTACTGGACTAAGTGGAAAAGCAAAAATACTTAGAGACCTTCTGATGGAAGGCTCTATACAGAAGCAAAGAGCTTCCCATAAATGCTTCTGGCAGCCCAAGTAAATACAAACAACTCCAATAGAGCTTGAGCTAGTGAGAAAGTGAAGGCACAGATCAGGAGTAGGCAACCTATGGCACACGTGCTGAAGGTGGCATGCGAGCTGATTTTCAGTGGCACTCACACTGCCTGGGGTCCTGGCCACTGGTCCTGGGGGCTCTGCATTAAATTTTAAGTGAAGCTTCCTAAACATTTTAAAAACTTTACTTACTTTATATACAACAATAGTTTGGTTATATATTATAGACTTGTAGAAAGATATCTTCTAAAAGCATTAAAGTGTATTACTAGCACGCGAAACCTTAAAGTAGAGTGAATAAATGAAGACTTGGCACAGCACTTCTGAAAGGTTGCCAACCCCTGATATAGATCATACCCATCACCTAAACTGTGGAGTCAGTCATCTGGGGAAAGGGCTTAAGGAACTTGGAAAAACTAATGGAACTTGATGAGAGGAAGGCAATAGGACGACTAACTTGAAAGCAAACCTGTTGTAGGAGCTGCCTGAAACCTAAAGGCTGGATTTATTAGGAGGGTAATTTCCTACCCAAAGCAAGTGGTTCAAACATTTCAAATCAGATGTCTCAGATGAGGCTTTAGGCTTATTCCACCAATTCCCCCGAATCGGGCCCCACACCTAAGAAGGCCCTGCGCCCAGTGAGAATCCCTTCCCTGGCTAGAGGCACCTTTTTAAATTTTCTCACCTGGCGGCGCTTCAGGTCTTCAGCAGCGGGTCCTTCGCTCGCTCTGGGTCTTCGGCAGCGGGTCCTTCAGTGCCGCCAAAGACCTGGAGTAAGTGAAGAACCTGGTCCCAAAGTGCCGGCAAAGACTTGGAACACTGCCTGGTGAGTGCAAGACCCCCCGTGTTTTTTTTTTTGTTTTTTTTTAAGTCATCCCTGCTGGGGCCCCGTCAAAACTGTTCGAATTGGGCACCGCACTTCCTAAAGCCGGCCCCTGTTGGCCTGATTGACTCATTAAGCCTAAGTCTGTACACAACCCTTCACAAAATACCACCACCACTGGCAGAGCAGTGCAGGCAGGTTTGCACTCACTGTGTGCATTGGACCTGGTCTGTGGCTAGACAGAGGGCTTCAGTCTCCAAGACTATCAATCCAGCACTAGAATGCACCTTATTTCCCCCTCCCCTGCCCCCATAAGATCCTCTAAAAGATTCCTCATCAAGCTGGTAGCCATAGCTACAGAATTACATCACTTAGATTGCAAACAGGGCATTCTCCCAACTGGTTTGTTAGGGGGGACTGCCTCAGAGAACCTATCTGTGCTGGGGGTGGTGTTCAGTACTGGATCAGGTGTATCAATTACAAATTACACACCTATCAAGAGTACATGCATGACTGACAAGCTGGTGCCTGGGCTGTTACTTTAAATAGGAAAAACAGTGGCACAGTTTGTAGGCACAACAGGAATAACTACACTGTACAAGCCTGGTGCTATCTCAAATGCAACAGAGACTGGGCAATTAAGCTAAGGCAATTCAAGATTGAAGGGTGAAAGGGAAGGAACACAATTTGAAATAGACCCCTCTGTTCTGGCAAAAACCGCCCTGTTCAGTTTGTACAGATGCAGATCAACGGGGAAGGGTAAGCCACAAAGCTCTCCTTGTCAGCAGCAGCAGTTTTCGGACAGCTGTTTTCAGTTTTGTCTAAGCTTCACTGGTTTAACCACAGCTTTGACCATACAGGGTAGTGAAATTGCAAAGTGAAACGGTGAGCAGACTTCTTTCCCATCTCCTTTGACGTCCAAATATCTGTACTTGACTTACAGGTCCCAGAATCAGCTGTACCCCATAAAATGACAGAGTTCCAGCCAGGCAGTGTCGTTTATATGGATTTTTGGGGCTTCACTTTGTGCCTCCAGGTCATGAATGAATCAGTCCTACCCAATTGCTTGAGACTGTCTCTACAAAGAGCTGGGGATGTTTTAGTCTGAAGCTCTGACACACACTACGGTGTGATCAATTGAACACTGACTACCACAAGCATACGCTGGCCACTGACCCATCTCCCCACAACTTAACATTTCAAGTCTTCGATCAGCTCTAAACTATTTTTAAAAGGCTGCCTAAAAAAAGGTTTCCTCTTTGTTCCATTTCCCCAGGGATCCTATACTGATCGAGCTGGGAAATATCCAGTTCTGCACTTTGGATAGGCCTATGGCTCATCAGGTTAGAAAAACAGGGAGGTTTATACCACTGGAAAGGAAAGATGCCCAGTTTTCCAGCATTCATCTTACTGTGGGAAAGTCCTCAGATAGTCTGCTTTCAAAGTACTCCATGTATATACTGAGCACCTAATTTAGGTGATAAAGTAAAATGGTGCTATAATTAAGATCTACTAAGTGTGTCTCCTCCAACTGAACCCTGGGTTCTCTTAGTACACCCCTACCTACCAGGGGTGTCCATATACTAGAGTTCCTTAACATGGCTTGATTCAGCCTTTGAAAAAATGTAGCCACCTACTAGCCAGAAGCCAACATGAAAAACAAACAGATGCCTCCCACAATTGAGGGGTAACACGGTGAGAAGTCTCCTGCAAATGTGCTGGGAACAAAGAGGATGCTACATTTTACCTAGGTCAGATGTGTTCACCTGTACATTTGTCGTTTACTACATGTGCTGCACCAGACTCAGCCCTCTAGTGGTGGCAAGTTGCGTTCAGTCTCAGGTAAACAGAGGTGCAGCAACATAACCTGGCGGCCTAGATCATCTTGGCTAGGTCCTTGCTCAAGAGGAAAGTGCGGTTTTCTGGCACAAGGCACCATGCCTCACATTTGTGGCAGTCTGCGTATCCGAAACCATCAACACAAATGAAGAGAAAATGTGAGCATTTTTGGGTATGAATTTAATGCAACAGTTTCACTTAAGACAATTACCCATTATGCCTAGACCACGTACGCAGAACTTCGAACCAGGCTACATTCTTAGAACTAGTTCAAATGCCCCAGATCAAAACTAGGGCTTACCGAAACATAGTCCAATCACCTTATTTATAGCAGTGATTAGGAGACATCCAACCCACACAGTGAAGCATCACAGAAGTTAACACAGAAGCACGTCAAGTAACAAACATCTAGTATTTATTAATAAATTAGTACACTGGAAGGCAATTTTTCTATATCAGAACCTCCCCTCCCCTCAACCTCACCCCATCCCAAGGTAGCAAATGCCATCCTCGTATTACAGTTCTTCAAACTGAGCATATTACAGACTGTTCATTACGGGAGCATAACACTTGCAAATATAATCAGACCATTCTTACAATACAGCCTTTCTAGTTTTTGCTTTTTTGTTTTTGCTTTTTTTTTTTTTTTTTAAATAAAAAGTGAAGTGTGATTTAAGAGACTGTAAGACCAGGCAAGGTCTCTGGAACCTTACTTATTAGCCAACATCTGTATAAAAAAACCCCAAACAAACAAGAGACAACTGTAAAAGCATAGCTCTGGAAGTCTTATGATCACAAGGAGAGTGTCACCGCCAGGGCTCTCCCTCACCTTCCACAGTTCAGCACCAGTGCTGACTGAGATGATCTATATGGGGCCTGCTTATCTCCTAAGTTGCAAGGCAAAATACTCCTTGTTGCATGTAGTACATTCAGCTGCAGGCCAAGTGACTGTTATAGTCTTGAAGGCTAGAGGAATTAAGCCATTCATTTTCTTTAAAACATTTCCGCTTTAGCTTAAACGAGCACAAGTAATCAAGCATTTTATGCATTGTCCAGGTGAAAACCATACAATAAATAACTGTGCTAGTAAAATCTCAGCAAGGAATATGAACAATACAATAGTACATTTTTTTAAAAAAACAGTCAGCTCAAGAAAAAAATTAATGCAACTAGCTTTTGAGAGTAACAGACAAAACTCAATTCTCATGTTTTCCCCATTTACAACCAAGGAGAAGAGGGGACAAGGGGAAAGAAGGTTTATGAAGAGGAAAGCTACTTTGGAAGAAGACAGATATGACAAAAACTAAAACAAGTTAAGAACTATTCCAGATTCAATGTGTAAGTTACACCAGATTCATGGTCTTTCCTTAATGAACTTTGTTTTAAAGTGCATAAAATGATTGACTGGAATGAAAAACAGAAAAATTCAGAAGGGGACATAGGGAACAAAGATTTTAATTCTGCAAGAAAGTTAAGCATGAAAGGGGCAATGTTTGCAAACTGCCCCTTCCAGAAACACGAGAGAGAGAGAGAGAGAGAGACCGACCTTGAAGAAAATACTGGCCATGTATTCTACAAAAAACCAGCCTGCATATTGTCACTTGTCTTTAATGAGTGCCAAGCTCGTACTAGCAAGATTCAGAGCGTGCGGTGGCCAATGTCTACAATAGATCGGGAAGGTGACTATAGACAGAGTCCAGCAGTGTTTGGCTGGCTTCCTGGCTCTTGACTCCAGCAATTTCAAATAGCCTGTCCAGCTTATCCTCTGCCTGTGGAATCTCTTCAATCACATGGAGCTCCTCAGGAGTTAGGATGTGAAGCATGTCGTCAAAGATGGGCTGCAGGTCACAAGGGTCCAACCGCACCTGACGCAACACTGTGTCTTTCTTTTCTGTGAAGGGAAGGAGGGATTGATGGTTAAGACACCATTTGTGGAGAAGCATTCTCCCAGAGAGGAGACAACTAAAAAATAAATTCACACCTTGGAGAGCTCCCTCCCCGTTCCCTGCCTCTAGGGAGCAGGTCACAACTTGTGAAGAACATGAAAAACGTGGGTGGGTGTTAGTCATAGAAACTAGAGATGGAGAAAGCCTATTGAGTCACCCAATCCAAACCTCTGCCACAGCAGCATTGTTCCCTACAGCATATTTGCTAGTGCTCTATTACAAATATTGAAAATTACCAGGAAAGAAGAGAGGACAAAAGCCAGAGAGTATTGCACTCTGTTGGTTTCATTCATTTTAGTGGGTCAGATTACTTTGTGTACTCAACTGTAGATGACTTCGGTTAGGTTCCAATGAGTCATGCATCAAATTACAAGTGACCTTAAAAGATTTTTTTTTCCATAGAAAAAGGAAAAAAGGAAAAATTACAACCTGGAATTCATGCAACCAGGAAGAGGCTCAAGCAAGAAAGTCTCCCTTCCTTGGGATCTTTCAGATGTCAGATGTCCTAATACTGACTAGGAAAGAGGCAAATGCCGTGGGCAATAAAAGTCCAAGGGAAATCACTGTGTTGAAACCTAGTCTGTTTCGAAGACAGCAAATTTAAAATAAATTCAGGCACAATCCTGGCAATTCTTGTGGTTTTATAGCCACGTTTTCCCCATTTAAAAATCTCTCTCCCCCCCCCCCCATGTGTGAAAAACCTTTACCAAGGGAAGGAAATTGATTGACTGAATATCCAGGGAATACAGTCAAATCAACTGTAATGCTGGATCCAATGCAACATCAAATAGCATCAGTGGGAATTTATCCCTTTCCTTTAATGAGGATATGATCAGAAGCCATGAAGACACTAAAAAGCAACCTCCAATCTGAGAGATCTTAGATGTTATGTATAGGAATCTTAGACAAAATTTAACAGAAGAGTGTTTTTTAGGTTGAGTGTCCCTGTAAAGCAGGGGTTCTCAAACTGGGGGTCGGGACCCCTTAGGGGGTTGCATGGTTATTACATGGGAGTTGTGAGCTGTTAGCCTCCACCCCAAACCCTGATTTGCTTCCAGCATTTATAATTGTGTTAAATGTATTAAAAAAAGTGTTTTTAACGTATGGATGGGTGGGGGGGGGGGAATTGCACTCAGAGACGTGCTGTGTGAAAGGAGTCACCAGTACAAAAGTCTGAGAACCCCTGCTTTAAAGCACTTTGTCTTTCTACTCAGGTCTTTATACCAAGTCTACAACAAAGGTATCTGGTACTTGAATCCTCATATCAAGTGTCTATACTGTCAACTCATAATAGTCTCTCCAACTGATAGTCAAATTGTGTTTATTCTAGTGACAATGTGCTCCCAATAACTCACTAAATTTCTTCTCCACATATCCTGGCTACCTAGTTTTATTGGATGCGGCAGAGAAGCAGTCTCCCCTCCTACAGTCAGATGTTAGCACTTTCGGCCTTTTATATTGTTCTGAAAACACATTTAAACTTGCAGACTAGTGTGCTGACTTGGCTACCTTTGGTAATAAAAGAGCCTGTTCGGCTGAGTGGAGAGGAGCTGCTGGAAGTTGAATCACAGCGCAGAAGAGGTTCCGATTCATCGACGAAGAAGCCCTTGTTTTTCTGGCAAGGAGACGGTTCCACAGTGAGGATAGTGGCATCAGGTGGTTTCAGATTCGGACTGGCAATAGGACTGAGCGGGCTGGGACTCACAGGAAGGGCCAGTTTGTCAGGTTCTAGCTGTGAGGACAAAAGTTGATTATGATTTGTTATGCAAAACCTAAAGCAAAGTAATTCACATCTCAACTTACCAAACAGGGCCAGTGGCCAGCACATTAATATTGCAACTTTAGGTAGACTGCAGCCCCTTCTCAGTGAAGTTAAGAGTAAATACTTAATAGCGCCACCTTTTAACAGAGTTCACAATATTCTGATCAACTTCTCCCCAAGGAAAACTGAAAGTGCTTAATGTGAATGTCCTGTTCTCAAAGAAATTTCTCTCCCTATAAACCTGCTGTCCCAACAAACAGGG
The DNA here is from genome assembly GCF_003597395.2 of Chelonoidis abingdonii. Lineage (NCBI taxonomy): Eukaryota > Metazoa > Chordata > Testudines > Testudinidae > Chelonoidis > Chelonoidis abingdonii. The sequence continues at coordinate 16,485,600 of NC_133771.1, forward strand.
AACAAAGCAGAGAGCTTGAAATGATGGGGTCTAAATTAGCTGTTATCACTCAAGAAAGATCTTGGAGTCATTGTGGATAGTTCTCTGAAAACATCCACTGAATATGCAGCAGTAGTCAAAAAAAGCTAACAATGTTAGGAACCATTAGGAAAGGGATAGATAAGACAGACAATATCCTACTACTACTACAAGATAAACCCCTGATGCGCCCAGACCTTAAGTACTACATCCAGTTCTGGTCACCCTATCTTCAAAAAGATATTAGAATTGGAAAAGGTACAGAGAAGGGCAACAAAAAATGATTAGGGATATGGAACAGTGTCCGTATTGTGGGGGGAAAAGAAGACCACCTCTGTGATTTGATCAGACAGCCGGAGGCACCTTTATTGCATACACACTTGTGCACAAGCTGAGGCCAGCGTATTCCCTAGCAAGGGTTAAGCTGACCTCCCGTACATGATTATGTCTTTGCTTATATAGTTTGAAACCGCAAATTAGCGTATTTCATTAAATCATTGGTTATACCTTATTCAGCTAATCATATGGCTTACACTGCACAAACAATTAATTAATTGCCTTATATGGCACAAAACCCCCTAAAATTGCAAGCACTTAATTTTCTACTTCCGCACAGATAGTCCCCTGATTATCAGGCGGCCTTGACTAATCAGACACCCCTACTTGCGGTTACATTTGGCAGGCTAGACAGGTCTATTTTGGGTCCCTGTGACCTGAGTCCAGTTTCCCCAATTCCGGCCAGATGGTTTATATGCTGATAAATGATTTTATATTTTAATAATTAAACATTTATTCCTAACTACATAATGATTAAAGCAAGCTGTTAATACACGAGCTTGGGTTATTAGGGAAATTCCATATAGACCTTTATCCTGCTAAACTGAGTATAGGAAGCAGATATACAGTTTATCTATGCTAAACTACTCTTAAAATACGGAATGGCAATGTTCTGCTGGTATGCTGACTACCTTTTAACTATTTAATTAGTAATATGCAAGCCTGATGGGGCATTGATTATAGGCCTCTCAAACAACTTGAATCTGTATTAGTAAAAACAAGAGACTACGGGGCCCTTTCCCTCTCAGTAAGAGGAGAGATTAAAAAAGATTTTTCAGCTTGGAAAAGAGACAACTAATGGGGGACATGACAGAAGTCTACAAAATGATGGTGTGGAAAAAGTGAGTATGGAAGTGTTATTTACCCCTTTACATAACACAAGAACGAGGGGTCACCCAATGAAATTAATAAGCAGAAGGTTTAAAAACAAACAAAAGGAAGTACTTCTTCACACAATGCAGAGTTAATGTGGAACTCATTGCCAGGGGATGTTGTGAAGCTCAAAACTATGAGGTTAAAAAAACAAAACAAACAAAAAAAATACAATGACATAAGTTCATGGAGGATAGGTCCATCAATGGCTATCAGCCAAGAGGGTCAGAGATGCAATCCCATGTCCTAGGTGTCCCTTGCCTCTGTTTGCCAGAAGCTGGGTATGGGCGACAGGATGGATGATGTGATGATTGCCTGTTCTGTTCATTCCCTCTGAAACGCCTGAAGTTAGCCACTGTCGGAAGACAGGATACAAGACTAGATGGATCACTGGTTGGACTCAGTGTGGCAGTTCTTATGCGGTGAAAAATGTTACCAGGATTTGGTGTACTTACGTGTGTATCCAAGAGAGATCCGTACTTGTGTTAAAAGAAATTACAAATATACTGGCCATTTAGTAACCCATATACATATTCAAAGGTGAGAGTCACTATAGATTATCTCCATGTTCTTTTCATTCCTTTGTGAGATCTTAAAGCCAGAAGGAACCATTAAGTTATTTATATAGTCTGAAGTCATCTAGAGCACAGACCATTAAAGTTCCACCCAGTTCTCTCTTATTGAGCACAATAACTTGTATTTGGATAAGGCGTGTCTTCCAGAAAGACATCCAGTCTTGGTCCGAAGACATCAACCTATGGAGAAGCCACCACTTCCTTGTGGAGGACATTCCAATGCTTAATCACCCCGACTGTGCTTATTTCTAATTTGAATGTCTGCTTCCAGCCATCAGTTCTTGTTATGCCATTCTCTGCCAGATTAAAGAGGCCTTGAGTAACTAGTATTTTCTCCCTGTACAGATACTTATACACTAATCAAATCACCTCTCAATCTTTTTCATAAGCTAAATATATGAGCGCCTTACATCGCACCGTAAAGCATTTTATCGAGTCCTCAAATCATTTTTGTATCCTTTTTTGTACACTCTCCAATTTATCAACATTTTCCTTTATCCCATTTTCTTTTATCTTAAGCTATAGGTATTGACAGAGATTTAGGCAACAGCACTATTGAGAATATTTTCGGACTGTTAACATTCAGTTCCGTCTGTCTCAAATCCCATATCCTTACTCATTTCACTTGGTAGCAGAAAGACCAATTTCCAGACGAAGCCAGTTTTATTTAACTTGAGTGCACTGATAGAGAATAGGGAGCATAATACCGCACGCAAGGCAATTTACATTCCATGGACTAGCTAGATACACAAGCAATGAAGCCCTTTTAACTATGCCATTAGAATAATAAAGGCTCAAAATACAGATTTAGACTCCTATTAAGGTAACTTCTTAGCATTGCTAGCACAATCGCATTTCATAGCCATACCGGAATCCTACTCTCTAGTATACAAAGGAAGTATGTAACAATTTTTGCGTGCTGTGAGCTCATGCAGATTGTTTAACGCAGCCTAGTTCTGCTAGGCTTTTTAGGTGTTGTATTAAGAAGTTTGTTCCAGTCAGCCCTCTGCATATGCTGGAAGTGGTAAAATGATGTTTCTGGTATTAGCTCTGCAGCCTGACCCCTAAGACACATGACACCTGCAGTCACTCCCTCACATTCATACAAATGTCTTATGCACCTACAGACAAAGAGGTATTTGTGTACACAGTGTGGTTCTCAGGAACTTTGCACTGATCTTTCATACTGTGAATCACATTAATGTAATTCTACATTCTGCATGTGCAAAGAATGTACCGCCTACAAATGTCCACTGGCTGCCCACCTCACTTCCATCAATTCAGGAAATTAGCTTGTAATCCTGTAATAAAAGGACGTCTTTCAGCGGGAGACAGAGGATTGTTCTACTTCAACATGTTTTTACAGTGGTGGTTGGTTTTGTTTTTTTAAAAAGAGACTTTGTAATTGCCATTAAAATGCCCTGCATGATTCTGCACTATTTGTTCACAAGAGTTAGACTATTGTTCTTAACTGAGAAAAAAGACCACCAGTGAGAATCAGTGTAGTAAACCTGGATGCTTCCAACACAGCATCCTACAGGATAGAGATTTTACCTTTAAAAATAATTTGACACCAGGGCTAACTTCTAAAACTGTACACGTTCGATTTACCTGATCAACACGCAGGTGCAAGCCTATTTTTACCCACAAGAGATGTCTGAAGAACAAGGGGCAGAAGAGACAAGACCAAAAGGATCAGAGATGTTGAATACTTAATGCCTCCTAACACTACTGTAACTAAACACCAAATAAATCATAAACAGTTGCTAAAGCATTCAAAAAAGGGTGTTTTTCTATAATGTAAAAATCCTCAGAGCCTGATCTGTTCTGAACACACTGTTAGCTTATTAGGCAAAGTAAATAGGTTTCTGGAACATGTATTAATATTTAAACGATGAGGGAAAGAAAGCAGAGTGAAGTGACAGTGTTTAGAAGGAGTGTAAAACACTGCTTTGGAAAACTTAATAGGCTGACTAACTTAGATGAACCTGCTTGCAAGTCTTATTTTAAAGCACTAGTCTAGAAAGGTGCTGTCCACTTCCTGACCTAAGCTGGGGTCATAGCATTATATCCAGTTGAGTACTGCCCCATGAGTATCTATGTTTCAGAAGCTGGAAAAAGAATTCCCACACTCAGGTCCCGTACCATGGGCTCCTTGGAGACTGAAGACGCTACTAGAATCTGTGTCCAGCTGATCATAAATAATCTCCTGGGTAAGACATTGGTCTGGGATTCTGGAGATCTAGATTCTATTCCCAGCTCTGTCCAGGATTCCTGAGCAACCCTGGCCAAGACAGTTTCTATGCCTGGGCTACCCCATTTGTGGAAAAAAAGGGGGACAATACAACCTAGTCACCTTACAATCGGTTAGAGTTTATGGATGCTTAGATAGAAGGCACTGTGGAAGTCTTTGCTATTCTCATTTCCTTTTACCATTCTACAGGGGAGCCTTACATTACTCATTGCAGTAACACTAATCATGAGAGAAGCAAATATTGTCTGTAAAGTGCAGAAGAGGCAAACAAGAGCAATCTCACTGCACTGGGTATCACCATGTCTAATAACAAGCAACAAAGAGTCCTGTGGCATCTTATAGACTAACAGATGTATTGGAGCATGAGCTTTCGTGAGTGAATACCCATGTCATGCGTCTGACGAAGTGGGTATTCACCCATGAAAGCTCATGCTCCAATATGTGTTAGTCTATAAGGTGCCACAGGACTTTGCTGCTTTTTACAGATCCAGACTAACACGGCAACCCCTCTGATACATGTCTAAGAGAGGCATTCACTACCCCTGACATGCACAGTTACCTCACCAAGCAGTTACACATTTGTTTTTCATACTGAAACCAATTAACTGCCTTGACGAATCAGTAACCCTCTGCAACGAAACATGATTAAATTGCACCATTTTTTCCTCAGTTACTGCAGCTAGAAGTTTGCATTGCACAAAACTATCTTCCACTTTTCTGCTATTTCAGGCTCTCTAACTTCCAAGCTCCAAGGACTTGAGTGACTGCACCACCCACTATCTCTGTTCAGTCCCTAAACGTAACATGGCAATGGGAACTGGCACCAAGGCAAAACAGACAACTTCAAACTCACTGTCCCAGACAAGATGGGATTAGTTCCTAGCTGGGAACAGAGGCAACAATTTTTTAAAATGCTCTAGAAGGCACTTAAAATGGCCTGTTGAAATACACAGGACTTATTGCCTAAAGGCAGCTGTGAGGGCCTTCTTAAATGACCTTCAGCCAATGACTATCTGCTGACAGCAACCCTACAGCCTATATTTTTAGAGCTGGTTCTTCATTTTGGCTGAAAATGTTTGCACTGGCTTTATTACACTGCAGTATTGGATAGTCTTCACAATAACTTATCAGCCAGCTGAACTGATCTTTATGTATTAACATCTGTGAACAATATGAATGTACTTATCCTCATCCATTTATAGCCCCTTCTAGAGCACTCATCACGGTACCTGAGCGATTCAGCCAGCAGCATCTGAAGTTCAGTGATCTTAAATACAGACGGAAGGAAGACCTATGTCTGAACCACCTCTAAACTGAACTGTAAAACCAGAGGAGGAACACGGAGTCCTGTACTTTAACATCCTTGCCCCACCCTTCCCATCTACCTGTACCATTATGCAAGTTGTGGGCAATATCCAGATGAAATTGTCAATTCTTTCCCATTCATGATGGCTGCCAGATCTTGTTGGTTTATTAACAATATCCCAGAATTTATCATATTGGCACATCACTAGCATCTCCAGAGTTACAGAAGACTTAGATTTGCTAGGCAAGGAATTTAGCCAACGGTGCTGGACTTCTACTCATTTTAGCTTTGCATCACCCCTTTGGATTATTCCTTAAATTTAGCAGTAGCTTTTAGAAGCACATGGTGGGACAGACAAATTCACCTGACGAGTGCAAGAAAAGCAACTACTTCAGGGCTCTTAACTCTAGCTGGAAAGATTATCAGGTCCACCTCATGCAAGGAACCTTTCAGTTTTCTGTGCATGCCAGCAAACTGCCACGGTCTCTTATATCAATGGTTATTCTATTACAGCTAGGGCCATATGACTCATTGAATACCTTACTTCATAAAAATGGAGGGCTCTGAAAGTTAAGCAAAACACTGGGCTCAGCTAAATTCAATTCACACTTGTACAAAGCTGCAATTCATACTGGGATGTCTGAGGACTCAAGTGAACTCCAATGTGCATTTACAACCCCCTCATGGAAGGGAACAGGCAAGGAACATGTTTTGACACAATAGCTGTTTGGATTTTTTCCTGTAAAAAAGATGTGTTGCACTCTCTGCATTCCCTCGGCATGAGTCTAGGTGTGGGCGCATCAAGACTCTCTGCTATCTCTTCACCTTACAGAGACCTTCAAACAGCATAATAGGTTTAAAATTTATATGCAGCTCATGAACAAGCACTAACAGATGAATCTGTCTCACTGGAACCAGAACAGCACTTGCATTGTTTGTGTTATTAAACTATGAGAGAACATAAGTGTTTGGACCTGAAGATTAAAAAGAAGCCTGATGGTAAGTTTTAATTAAATAGTGCATTATACTGGCTAATTGCCTAATGCCAACAAAGCAGCAGCTACCTGTATTTTGGTTAAGTGGCAGTTTTCTTGCCTAACACACACAACTAACGGAACTGCTAATTTTCTGGCCAATTCAGCAGCTGGCTATAGTCAACGGAGAAAATCTTAGAGACAGACTTTATGGTCATTGGGTCAGGTGACAACCCAGATTTCACTGCATAAGAGATGAGGGATTTACATTTAGGATGGGGTTGCTGTTTTCCTACTTCCTTGCATTAAAGATTCCACAGCCATGGAGGAGGGGATTACCTGAATGAAACTGATGAGAGCCCAGTCAGTTCCAAGCTGTGAGGGAGGACATACTCTGCACAAACAGTACAGCAGACTAGACATGCTTCAGCAGGTGCTCATTGCAAGCAGGCATGATCTTACCGGAAGGAACAGAAGGCACAGCAGGTGGGAGTAACAAGACACTGTGCACTGCCGGTGAGACTGCTATGAATAATCTCTCAAAGCACTTAACTCCCATTAAAGCTAATAAGCCCTCCATGCACACATGAGAAAGATGCACCCCAATAAATTGTGAGCATATTCAGCTGGCACCAGATTGGCTGTTTTATAATCAGCCCTCTAAATTAAGGTTTCCAGATTATCTGCACTGATGGAGGAAGTTAGGTGGGGTCACTTAATGTCCACAGCTTGGCAGTTTTGATCACTGTTTGGGGTGTAGGGGGTGGGAGTATACACTGGATTAAGTTTCTACACAGAATTTCAAAGGAGGAAGACATTTAAATTGTGATTCGCTTCCCAACCCTCTTCAGCGCTCCAAACTCATTTTTATCAATAGGGGAACTTCACACCACCCCTCCAAGCTAGTTTTATATATGCATGTTCATTAAGGGAAGATATTTTATTTCTGAAAGGTCTTTAAATTAAAGGTCAGTTAACTGCTACCATTAACTGGTCAGCCAGTTGAAAGAGAGAGAATTCTGCTGTGTCTACTGAAAGACAAACAATTGGCTTCTCCCTCTTAATACACTTCCATAATTTTTCTGGCTCGAAATTAAGAGACTGGCCATTTTGAAAGAAAATTAAAAGCGCCAGGAAGACTCATACAAAATCTTCACATCTCTCCTACACCTAAGAGCCAAAAAGATGACAGAAATTGTGTGCGCAATGCCAACCATCCTTACTTTTAGTTCTCCAGCTGAACACCCCCTTCCCTCAAAAAAAGCCACTTAAAAACCCATGTTTTCCCCATCTCTGATTTCTGAGCGTGTTCAGTCTGGGTGGCTACTGTTCAAATGTTAAGCTCTTTGGGGCAAGGGCTGTATTTGTGCCCTGTAGAATGCCAAGAACATTGTTAACTTCAATGATGTTTATTGTGAGATGTCTTCCTGAAGTGTGCATGCAGAACTCAGTTTTAATGGTATTAAGTTTAACAGGACGCCAGCCATGATTAAGAGTGTTTGTTCCGCTTTGTCACTAGTGTAGACTAGACACACCATGGGTCTATCACCGGATTAGGGACTGTCATAGTACCGGTCAAAATCTTGGGGTTTGTCTACATTACAAACAGAATCAAATCAGAGCAGCTGGTTACAATACTGGTTGTATCCTAACAGCCTTGAACTTGCTAAAGATTTTGTACAAAGACTCCATAGGCACTACAGGTGTCAACCACACTAATCAGTGTAGATCCAGAGCAGGATTAGTTTGAAATCTAGGCTCTAACTACGTTTCCCTAACAAGTTTAGAGAACAGCACTATCACACCACAGTGCATGTTCTCCCTCAGTTCATACTAAGTCCTTCAAGGTCTTGCACTCTCACCCCTAATAATTCACTGGATGGTATACCCGTGTTCAGACAGATCACAAACAGATCCCCCAAACCCCAACTGATAGTCAGCCATAACCACACATACCCATCTCTCATCTAGTTTGATGCAAGTTTTCCCTAAAGAGCTACCTTAATCTAAATTTAGGTCTCTTTACACTCCACTTGGGTACAACGGGTGGTCAACTAAGCTGCATTCCTGAAATTCAGGGGAAAAAAAATGTTTTCTTGTACCCTTCTTATTTAATTGGCTGCCTTTGCATTTCAGATACTCACTACACCCGGGGCCCTAAAACTTGTTTAACTGGTGACCCCTTTCACATTCCAAACCTCTGTGTACGACCCCCCTTATAAATTAAAAACGCTTTTTTATATATTTAACACCATTATAAATGCTGGAGGCAAAGCGGGGTTTGGGGTGAAGGTTGACAGCTCACGACCCCCCATGTAATAACCTTGTGATCGCCTGAGGGGTCCCGACCCCCAGTTTGAGAACCCCCGTACTACACAGGCTGACATCTGTGTACTGTTTAATTCCTTCCCATCTTGAAGGGGGGTTGCAAGTGAGGAATTTAGCTGTAAACCCCCTTATAAAAGTGCCCAGTTCTGTTTTGCTAAAAGGGGAAATTAAGTAAATCATTCACGAACCAGGAGTCTGAAACAGCAAAAGATTTAGGTTACGTTTGAAAAGAGCTGCTGAAAAGATTCATACCAAAGGGTTTTGAGCTCTGATAACAGGAAGTAACAGAACTGAATCTGGGAACAGCTATAGGCCATTTGCAATACTGTTTCATATGGAACTTTCACATCCTCTTTTCTTTCACCATCCCCCAGGTGGGGAAAGCTGCAGAGAGACAATGTCACACAGCGTGTCAAGTGCTGAGTCAGCAACAGAATCTACAGCCCTAATACTGGGAAGATTTAGGAATACTTTTAGATTGATACACTGAATTCCCCTGCACTAGGCCACCCCTTTAAAACAACTGCACCTAGGATAACAAGTAGCATGGGCCTCAGCTGACATGAGTAGCAAAATTTGCAGATACAAAATTTCTAAAAGATAGTTAAGACCCAGGCAGAATGGGAAGAACTACAAAAGGATCCCTCAAAACTCGGTGACTGGGCAACAAAATGGCAAATAATTTAATGTTAATAAACGCAAAGTAATGCATATTGGAAAGCATAATCCTAACTATACATATAAAATGATGGGGTCTAAATTAGCTGTTACCACTCAAGAAAGATTTTGGAGTCATTGAGGATAGTTCTCTGAAAATATCCACTCAATGTGCAGCAGCAGTCAAAAAAGCAAAACAATGCTGGGAATAATTAAGAAAGGGATAGAAAATAGGACAGAAAATATGTTGCCTCTATGTAAATCCATGGTACGCCCACATCTTGAATAGTGTGTGCAGATGTGGTTGCCCAACCTCAAAAAAGATATATTGGAATTGGAAAAGGTTCAGAAAAGGGCAACAGATGATTAGGGGTATGGAATGGCTGCCAGGGGAAAGATTAATAAGACTGGGACTTCTCAGCTTGGAAAAGAGATGGCTAAGGGGGGATATGACTGAGGTCTATAAAATCATGACTGGTGTGAAGAAAGTAAACAAGGAAATGTTTATTTACTTCTTCATAACACAAAGAACTAGGGTCACCAATACAATTAATGGGCGCAGGTTTAAAACAAACAAAAAGGAAGTATCTCTTCACACCACGCACAGTCCACCTTGTGTTGGAACCTCTTGCATGAGGATGTTGTGCAGTCCAAGACTATAAAAGGGTTCAAAAAAGATCACATAAGTTCATGGAGGATAGGGTCCCCATTAATGGCTATTAGCCAGGAATGGGCCGGATGGTGTCCCTAGCCCTCTGTTTCGCCAGAAGCTGGGAATGGGCGACAGGGGATGGATCCACTTGATAACCTGTTCTGTTCATGCTCCTTTGGGGCACCGACATCTGGCCACTGTTTTGAAACAAATATACTGGATTAGAGTGGACATTGGTTTACCCAGTATGCTTCTTCATGTCTTAAAGCCTAAACTTATTTAGGGTTGCAGTTCTTTGTTCGAGAAAGTTTCTTTATAGCCTCCATTTCAGCCTCCTACCAGTTCAGGATGTATCAAAGAGATCAAACAGACTGTTTTCTTTGCCTCCTAAAGTAAAGGATAAAGATGAGTTTCTCTGTCCTTAAATATCCCAAATGGATTTCTGTGGCCTGGCCTACACTACGCATTTTAAACCGATTTTAGCGCGTTAAACCCAATTAACGCTGCCCCGTCCACACAGATGAGGCCCTTTATTCGATTAAAGGGCTCTTTTAAACGTTTCCTGTACTCCTCCCTGATGAGAGGAGTTGTGCTGGAAATCGGTATTACAATATGGAGATTAGGGTTAAGTGTGGGCGCAATCGACGGTATTGGCCTCCGGGCGGTATCCCACAGTCCCCATTGTGACCGCTCTGATGGCAATCCGAACTTGGATGACTGGCCAGGTAGACAGGAAAAGCCAGCGAACTTTTTGAATTTCATTTTCTCGTTTGCCCAGCATGGAGCCTCTGATCAGCACAGGTGGCCTACAGTCCCCAATCCAAAGAGCTCCAGCATGGGCGTACGGGAGATACTGGATCTGATCGCAGTATGGGGAGACAAATTTTCTATCAGAGCTCCGTTACAGAAGACGAATGCCAAAAGCATTTTAAAAAAATCTCCATGCTATGATACAGAGTCCCACAGCACGTGTTGCATGACAAGCGTAACGGAAAGCCAAAGAATCAATATGGACGCTCATGGCGGAGGGGGGGAGGGGGTACTGAGGACTCCCGCTATCCACAGTCCACAGCAGTCTCCGAAAGTATTTGCATTCTTGGCTGAGCTCCCAATGCCTCTGGGTCAAAACACATTGTGCAGGGTGGTTCAGTATATGTCTGTATTAATTACCCCCCACCCGGGAAAGGAAAAGGGAACAAAACCGTTTCTTGATCTTTTTATGCTTCACCCCATGCTCTACTGCATGCTGCTGGTAGACGCGATGCTGTGGCAGTGAACGCAGTATTCCTCTCTCCTTCCCCTCCCCGGTGGCAGACGGTACAATATGACTGCTATCCGTCGTCATCATTCAGCCCATGAGTGCTCTGGCTGGCCTCAGGTTGAGGTCGGCCGGTTGCGCCTGTGTTCAAAATAGGAAATGACTCACCGGTCATTCCCAGTAGATGGTACAGAACGGCTGGTAACCATCCTCATCATTAGCAACTGGGGGCTGAGCTCCCATCAGCCCCCCCCACCCATGTGTAAAGAAAAGATTCTGTACTCCTGGACTATCATAGCAGCTGGAGCCTGTCTCCCCTCATTTTATCTCACTAAAAACTCAGTGTTTCTTATTCCTGCATTCTTTTATTACTTCATCACACAAATGGGGGACACTGCAACACGGTAGCCCAGGAGGTTGGGGAGCAGGGAAGCAACGGGTGGGGTTTGTTTGCAGCGGGGCACTCCCCATGAATGGCATGCAGCTTCATTTTCTGCAGGATCTGACATGGAATGGCTGTGCTCTCTGTGTTCTCTAGTACACTTGCACCATATTCTAGGGCAGACTGACTATTTTTAGATACATACAGGAGGATTGACTCGGGGGTCATTCCATTTTTGTCTTTGCGCCCCCACGCCGACTCAGCCAGGGGACACCCATGACAGCAGCAGCATGGTACAGAACGACATAACCATCATCTCATTTGCCAATTACAATGGCATGGCAGACAGTACAGAACAACTGATAACCATCTCTGCTTATCTTGCAAAGGCAAATGAATGCTGCTGTGTACGCTGCAGTACCGCCTCTGTTTGCAACATCCAGCAGATATATGGTGACGGTTAAAAAAAAGCTGAACGGGTCCATGGTTGCCGTGCTATGGCATCTGCCAGGGCTCACTCCAGGGAAAAAGGGCGCAAAATGATTGTCTGCTGGTGCTTTCACGAGGAGGAATGAGTGACGACATTTACCCAGAATCACCCATGACACTGTTTTTGGCACCATCATGCATTGTGGTCTCAACCAGATTCCAATGGCGCGGGAGGACTGCGGGAACTACGGGATAGCTACCCACATGCCGCAACGCTCCAGAAATCGATGCTAGCCTCGGACCATGGACGCACACCACCGAATTAATGTGCTTAGTGTGGCCGCGTGCACTCGACTTTATACAATCTGTTTTACAAAACCGGTTTATGTAAAATCGGAATAATCCTGTAGTGTAGACATACCCTGAGTCTTACATGTCAGGAAGGCTTCCTTGGGACTCAGTCTCTCTCTGGGGTGCAGGAGCCTTGTTAATTTTCTGTCTCTTGAATTCAGGAACATAACAACACCCACTGGTTTAGCTCGATGGCTTTGTATACTGCTAGTGTGTAAACTGAGGCAAACCCACATTCCTTTGTCTAGGGAAGACCTGTTTATCACCTCTACCTAGGCCAGGCTGTCTTAAACAGGTTCTAGTAACATCATACTGAGAAATTAAGAACTTCATATATAAGGCTAACACAAGCACTTTACATTATTCTAATGTTACAGGCTCTCTTATGACACCTCACGAGGCATATTTTGTGCAAAATATCATTGCACTAGTATGTAGCCTGTGAATACAGGGGTGCCTAGAGTCACAATAGGGGGCTGTTGGAAGAAGCTGATTAGCAATCTGTTTAAGATAAAAACGGAAATAAAAGTGTCCACAGAGGGAGCTGCACCAGCTGAATTTTTTTTTTTTTTAATGAACCATTAGAGCAGCACTGATTGAACTCCTGTAGGCAAGCCTCATGCAGCTTGCTGAAGAGATTAGTGACCTAATTTCACTACTTTCCAGGAAAGCAAACCAATGCCACTGCTAGAAAGTGATCGTTAGAGGCTTGAGGGTAGATTGCCAGCCTCCAGATGCCATATGATGTTTGGAAAACCAGAACACAGCACTTTTTAAAAAGGAATATCTTTCAGAGCTGCTGCTTGGAGATTTTAGCTTGAATAATGTTTTGATATATGACAAGCTTGTCAAGTATATTCCTTGGGATTTTCACAGTATTCTGTTCCATGGCAGTTAAACCCCTTTCCAGCCCCTATGCCATTTCCATTCTTTCCGAGGTACAATAGCTATGCAAAGAAACAGTGCTGTCAGCCCTGCTATCTTCCACCAACAGGGTGACTGGAGGCATTTCCACAGTCCTTATCAAGCTGCACTGCTTCCCAGGCAACAAACAGGCTAGTTTCTGGAATATATCCTTTCCCTACCGCAGAAAGGCATATGCAGATAACTAGGCAGGGAAGCTACTCACTTTTTAAGATGAAGTGCATGCAAAGAAGTGTATGTCTTTCTATTCCCAATCCACTTAGCTTTAGGTCAAGTCCCACTCACTGGGAATGTGTAATCCCATTGAGGTTACATGTGGGAGTGGTAGGCTCCAACTCCATGGGTGCTTTGGGGCTAGAGCACTCACTGGAAAAAGTGGTGGGTGCTGAGAACTCTCTAGCACCCTTCCCCCCCCCCCAGCACCTTCCACCATCAGCTGTTCTGCAGCATGCGGGAGGTGCTGGAAAGAGTGAGGGTGGGCATGCTCGGGGGAGGAATGGGGCGGGCCCTGGGGCAGAGCCAGGAGTCAAGCACTCCCCAGCACGGTAGGCAGTTGGCACCTCTGGTGCGAGTAGAACAAGCAGGATCCCACCCATGACATCCTGCAAAGGCAAAGTGTGGTCTAGTCAGTTTGCACGTTAATGAAGGCAGGGGCTATGTCTTCCTGCGTGTTTGTGCAGTGCGTAGAACAGAGCTCTGAGCCCAACTCGCCGGAACGTTAAGGCCTGGAGCTTAGATATTTGAAGCCACATGTGAGAATCTGATGCCCAATTCCCATTTACAAGAAGCGGGCACCCAAATCTCTGGGGCAGCTGTGGATGTCTCAGCCTGGATCCTTTAAGTTATCGGGTGATTTTAGATTTGGAAACTGAAATAGAAACAGCTTGATTTTTAAAGGTGCTTAGCAGATACAGTTTCTCCAAACTGGGAGCTGAAGGGAGCTCAGCACTGTAAATACTCCAGTCTCAAGTGTCCAAAATTAGCAGACAACAGAAACTAAGGCTTTTAAAGCCTCATCATCTGTAAAAAGGTGAGGATTCTTGTTTACTTTCAAAAGCTTGTTCTGGAAGACTAAGCACGCAGTATTATACGTGTAATTGCATGATGTGCCACATCTACCATTAATTAAAAACATGTTTAATCCACCACAAGGTCGTACATTGCTCTCTGTGGAAAAGTTTACCAGATGAGAGATTTATGGTAGAGCGGTGGCTCTCAACCTTTCCAGACTGCTGCATCCCTTTCAGGAATCTGATTTGCCGTGTGTACTCCAAGTTTCACCTCCTAACTTTAAAACGACTTGGTCACAACATCAGACAAAAATGCAAAAAAAAAAAAAAAAGTGTTAGACAAACTATTACTGAAAAATCACTGAGTTTCTCATTGTTACCATATAATTATAAATTGATTGGAATATAAACACTGTATTTAGATTTCAGTGTATAGCATATAAAGCATAAACAAGTTATTGTATTGTATTTTAGTTTGTACCGACTTCGCTTGTGCTTTTAATGTAGCCTGTAATAAAACTGGGCAAGTATCTAGATAAGCTGATGTAACCGCAGGAAGACCCCATGTACCCCTGGTGGAGAGCCACTGGTTTAAAAGGCCCTTTTATCTAGCCTGCCCCACTCCCCATTTATATGCCTCCTGTGTGCTCCACTGAAGAGCATTCTAGTCACACAATCTTTTAAAAAAGGTAGCTGCAAAAAATGTTACTGACTTTTAAGTAAAACCAGATTCCATCTTAGAGTTAACATCCCTGGGTGTTTCTGCTCCTGTGTTCTCCATGAGCTCTGCATTCTCAGGAACACGAAACAATTTAGCCATTGTCACATGCCTGCTATATCCTAACGAGTACAACAGACAGGATTTTTGTGCCCTTTCAAATAGTGTATCTATTTACATATGGTAGCCAGTGGTAAAATTGGCAAACATCTAAATGAGTTGATGTATCCTGGGAAGACCTCTGTGTATCCCCCAGGGGTACTCACACCCTTGGTTGAGAACCACTGGGGTAGAGGACTTGTGGTGAGAGTTTCATGGTCCGCAGAGAAAGTGACAAATTATCTTGTCTCAGACCCCCACTCAAAGTCAAGCTGGGTTTGATTTACCGGAAAGGCAATGGAGCCTTCTGAACCGGTTTTGTACTGGACATGGGATTTGTTCTGCAGATAGTCCACTATGTGAATGTGGGCAGTCACAAACCATGACACATTGTTGAGAGCTCAGACAACAAAATGACTCAACTTCCTGGAGGTCTTCACACCTTGAACATCACTGATAAGAATGCAGAGGTTTGGCCTGACTGGTTTGCATATGCTAAATAAAGTCAGTGTTTGGAATCACACTGAATAGGGATGAGAGAAAGATCAAGGCAAATATTGTGAGCAACTCTTGGGATGCCAAATTACCCTAGTCTGGAGGTTACAGTATTACCCTGCTCAGACAGAGCTGCTACACCCTTTTCCAGCCACACATTAGCAACTGGCAAACTACAAGCACCAGAATTGTCTGGTCTCTGGGACTTTTGCTAAGACACAAAGTGGATGCAACCTAGTTACAGTGCCATTCTTCCCAGCAGACACAAACTTAGGACCATTCCCTTCCTGGGCTTTAGCTGTATTTACAACCAACTCCGAGACAACTGAATTACCCTTAACCTCACAGGCTGAAGCACCTTCTGTCTGCTCCACAGACACAGAAAACTGGACACACATTCTCCTTCACCAGACACAAACTTGTGATTTCATTTCCTTGTCCAGCACACAGGCTGTTCACAGACAACTGCTTGAGACCGAGGTAGCTTCCTCCATAGGCAGTCAATACCCCTAACAGACACAGGCACATTCCTTCACTGTTACAATTTTCCACACAGGAAACAGGAAGGGGAGAGGACATCATCTTCCACTATCCTTGTTTTCCCAAACTGCTGACTAGACACAGCCTAAGCTCACCAGGCTGCCTAGGCTCATTGAGACTTTCCCTACCAGCACATTGCCACTCCCAACAGATAAGCTGCTTCTTTTTTCACTACACTGAGCTACTTCCAGCAAATCACAGTTACCCATTTAGGTTCACTTTACAAGCTGTACTAGTCACTAATTCATTACCATACAAATTTACCCTTTTCTTTCTCAGTTAGGGTTCCACTGACCATTTACTTTGAATTTTCTCCTGAAACATTCTCAGATTTAATTCATCGGCTCGCAATTTTTTGTTTTTAATTAAATTTAATTTATCATTTGCTAATAATTTGCGTGCCGATTAGCAGGTATTACCGAGTGAGGAATCAATTTGGAAACATAACTGCGGATTTCTACACATGCGCTACATTCTCTCCAAGTGAGAGGGATGTCAGCACGAGTTCTCCACAGTTCCTTGCACTGAGGCTGCAGGAACAATCAGCGGCTGACACCTAAAGCTCGGGTGCACCAAAGGAGCATCCCGTATCTGCCAGGTTAATGGTACAGTATAGCCTTTTAAGTTTTCCGACAAGAGAACAGATCCATTCTATTTTTGATGGTCGAATTTTGACTAGTAAAAAGTGAACTGCAAATGTTGGAACTTTCAGTTCATTATCTGCCGGTTTCAGCGTGCCACGGCATGGCCCAACTCCCCTGCATCCTGTTTTGAGCCATGTTTTTAATTGCCACGTATTCGCAGGGGAGAAAGGAAACGCAGGCCTGTTATTTACCAGGCTGCACGTGGCAATAGACTATATAGGTAAGAGATGCAAGCAGAGTATGGGTCACGATGCAAACTGCAGACACACACACACACACACACTCCCCTACCTAAAATTAATCAAGTTAAAGTTCTATTGGGGATAGTTACAAGGGGTAAGGGAGCAGCGTATGATTAGCTAATAGAGTTAATAAAACTTAACACACAATGACTAAAATATCTACTAACAATATTTATAAACAAGGATGCAGCATTTAGTAATAACCAATACTTACAAATACAAACCAACGCATAACGATCAGCAAACGTAGAAACTCTGTTTGAAACATGTGAGCTGAGAGAGAGGCTTCGAGGTGATCAGGCTCGGTTACGGCGGTACACAGGATACACAGGATTCATTTTTCTTTCTCCTCTCCCTGCCTGCACATGGCAGGGCGACCTAGAGTACTTACTATGACATCACAGAAGTGTCATAGGGGACGGGGCCCAAAACCTGTGTGTGTTTGTTTCTGATTGGCACAAGCAACGTTTACACCAAGTAGAGGAGCAGGTGCCAAAAAGTCTGGCTTCGCCCCCAAAAGGTGAGGTAATGTATATTGTTTTAGAATGCGTTCAACACTGAATGACAAAAGAAGAGGCCAGGGCAATACCGGTATGGCAAGTTCTACAGGATGCAGACAGGAACTCATCTTAACACTAAATAAAGTCAGTGTTTGGAATCACACTGAATAGGGATAAGAGAAAGATCAAGGCAAATATTGTGAGCAACTCTTGGGATGCCAAATTACCCTAGTCTGGAGGTTACCAGTGAGAGCTGTGATTGGAAGCCTCCACTCCACCCATCACTGCATCCACGTTACCCTGACATCCATGCTCCTAAAATTCAGATCACAAATCCCACCAGTTCCTATTTCCTACCAGTGAATAAGTATTGCCCAGGATTCTGCAAGATTTATTCCTGCACTATTTTTAGTAAATCCCTAAATTTCTAAAGACTCCAGCCACCTGCCCGAAATGAGTCAGAAAAAAAAAGTTTCTATATTATCCAATTGGATATCATCTCGCTATACAAAAGCCCAGAGTAAGACACTGAACTAGCACCATACTCCAGAGATCAACACAATCTGGTTATAAACAGCTCAGGAGCAGCAATTCTCACTTGTGTTCAAACAGTGCCCATTCCCCATAACGTTAGTTTCTGAGAACAAGCTCTTAGTCTGTCATGTTCTTACAGTAAAGAGGTCACTTTGGCAGTGCTCTTTGAAAGACGGTATTATGGCCTAGTCTACACTAGGAGGGTTTGCTATACCAGGAAAAGCATATTTCTGTTGGCATAACTGGGTCTATGGGCTTTTACCAGTATACAAATATCAGAAGAGTCATATCCTTAACTAATATTACTGTACCAGCAAATGTTTCAAGTATAGACCTGGCCTAAGACTACTGAAGGGCTCCCAATGATACAGACCTACTAAGTTTCCTTCGCTGGGAAGCTCACGGATTAGTTTTTAAAAGATGATTTGCAATGTTTAAAATTGCATTTGTACTCTACTCCTTTTTAGGAGATATATACAGGTGAGTTAGTGTTGTTCAGTGCACGTGTGGTCTTAAGAATTCTTTTAAATCTTTGAAATACAAGGAACGTCCAGTCTAGTCTTGCTGGAGTTCCCAGATAACGAATATTGTGAGCTTTCATGTTTTAAAAGGGAAAGAGCCCATTTGGACCACTTAACAGAAGCCATCCTCTCCATTATGGGCATTAGCAGGCACTAGAGTTCACCAAGGGTCCATCTAAAGTTGCTTTTTGCTAACTACAAATTTCTGCCCCTTAATCGCTTGACTCTGTGTTGTCTCTTGTGATGTTCTAGTTTTCTGGCTGAAGTCTTCCCTGATAGACAAGATCTGTATTTCTACTGTAAACATGTGAAAAAAGTGTTCTCGTTTTCCTTCCACATTATAAAGCAGCAGCAGGAGGCACAAGCCTATTTCCCCTTTAGAAAGGAACCTTGAGGGTTTTCTCTCACCCAGGATTTAAGAAGGTGGGTTAGAACATTTTAGCTGACACATTCCAGACGCCTTTAAATCCTAGCTGAGACAAAACTTTTAGGCGGCTTTTTAAAACATCCCTCCGATGAAAGATTTTGCAGTGCTCCTAAGCAATAAGTGTCTCTATTTCTTGACCTCAAAGTGAGACAGCCCTATACAGTGCATGCACGTGCTCTCTGCATTGCAGTGGGTTTTGCAGAAATCCATTTCCTCACCAAGGTCTAGTTTTTGGAATTCAGCACATGTGCGTTGCTGAACTGGGGCCACTGTTGCTCATTAAACCCAACACAGAGGAGGGTCTCACACAGAAAAACTTTACACACATGGTTGCAACTATAGGCAGTGGAGATTACAACTCAGTCAAGCCTATAGTGTACTAATGTATCTATCCCCTACTTGTTTTTATAAGTCCTCTCACAGGAAATGTGATGATCAAACCTGATACGGACATCTTTTGTGCAAGCAAGCATCAAGTAGTTGTTCAGGATATTTACCTCTCAACGTACTGTCTTGCCAGGCTATAAAAACCTAGTCCCTGAGAATTATATCAAACAGTGAAGATAAGAATTTAGGACACGAGAAAAAATGATGCACAGTACCCAATGGTTTTAATTAAATTACTGACTGTGATGCCTGAACAAGTCCTCCAACACTGACACTCTCTGTTCTTGGGCAATTAATTTTTTAACTGGATATTGATGAAAAATTCAAACCAAAATGTCATTTTATCTGATCTCCTAATTCAGGATTTATCATAGATATTCAATGTCAAAATGTAACCAGACAAAAAACAGTTTACTACATACTCAAGGAGACATGGAAAGTCATTTTGCTATGCTTACACATGCAACAGAAATTTCATGCGTGCATACCACAGAGAAAAAAATATATACATTTAAAGTATGTCAGGACTTGATTTTACATATAATTACGTCTTATGCTTTGCATTTAGGGTTTTAAATCTTGGATGCAAAAAGTCTTGGAGAACAGCATGAAGATCAGACAGGCAGTTATATACTTTGGGCTGTATTAGAATAGAAGCTGTTGCACTGAACTCTAAGATAAAGCTATACATTATGTAAACATGGAACAAGAAGCTGTGTTCCATGCACAAATGACTCTGGTAGGGTTACAACTAGGAAGCTGTATACACCCAAGTATCTCTCTTGAAAATTAACTTAAAGCCTAAGCACAAAGTCATTACTACAAAGTGTAAAAGACCCAGTAACACGAAACATGGTTGCAAGATCAAGCACTCAAACATCAGGAAGCACCCAATTTTGAGGCTGCTCCAGCAAGGGTAGCTCTTAACGCATACCATAAAGGTATGCATGCTGTCTGCAGTTTACCTTTAATGTGAGAGCTGGCACCTCCATATGCAAAATCCTGGAATAGTTTTAAGAGCTATTTAACCATGAGGCAATCTGAATGACACACAAAAACAGTAATAGCAGGCAGCACCACAGGAAAGAGAAATGTTGACAGTGAAAGTCTAAGGAGATCTTCCCCTCACCCCCAAGCACCGCCCTAGCAAGTGTTCAGGTATGAGTTCATAAAGACAAGTACCGCTCCTCATGAGCAAAGCTGCACAAGAACTCTGCTCCAGCAAAGCTGAACTGCGCCGAGCTGGAGCCTGAACATAAGCCCCTTTGCAGTTTAGGGCCCCCACAGAAAGGCTGCACTAATGGAAGCTGCCCTAGTGGATATTAACCTTCAGTTAACCTGGAACGCTTAAGTAATTGGCAAGATGTTCATGGCAGCAGACCAGAACCCTGGGGGTTCCACTGTATACCAGTTCTAGAGCTCACAAGATGCTTTGAAATAATCTGTTTTCATGTACAGTGCTATAGTGAAGACGCTACTTCGCTGATAAGAGAGCTTCTCCCACTGGTGTAGTTAACCCACCTCCCTGAGAAGCAGTAGCTATGTTGGCAGGAGAAGCCCTCCAGTTTACACAGGGGGTTAGGTCAGTATAACTGCATTGCACAGAGGTGTGTATTTTTCACATCCCTGAGTGATGTACTTACACCGACATAGGTCTGTCATGTAGACCTGGCATTGGAAGGACAGACTAGTGCATATTTCTGCGACGAAGACTGTAATGAAAAAAATAAAACAAGCTGCCTCTGCAATCAACATACACTTTACCTGGGTTGTGTCTTCCATCAGGCCTCTGATCTTCTCCACGACATCATTACGTCTGTGTTGCCGCAGCGCGCTGATGAGCTGAGCAAGACTGGCTTCAGGGCCTCGGATGGTCCAGTGCTGTAAGGCGGCATAGGCCCTTTCATGGTCTGCCGTGTATCCAATGGAGAAAGCCACCATCTCATGGTCACTTGCATTGCTCAGAAATTGGTAGATATCTTCCCACTGGCTTCCAACCTGGGCTGCTACGAGCTTCAGAATGTCAATGCCTGTCAGACAGAAGAGGTGAAGATGAAACAGCAGTTTCCAGCCTTTTATCAGTTAAATATCAAACTATGTTTTGTACTAGCAGAAGGGTGGGTCTCTTCCAGCTAAGAGCTACATTTAACACCTTTTTAGGCCTTGCATTAGCAATAAAGGATGTTTATAATACTGGGCGGCATGCTACCTCCCAGTGTTTTGCTTGAACAACTCACCTTTGACACTTGTTATGTAAGTAAAGGGTGTAAAATACTCTTTGATGCAGAGACATCTTCTAAAATTAGCTGCTGTGTTTGAGCAGTGGCTGATATTTAAAAGCTTCCTCACTGGTGCATTACATTATGATACCTGGCCACTAGCCCTTCACTTGCTGGTTTGATTTGGGGCGGGGACGTTACACATTTCAGAGTGGATTCGGGTGAGAGGGGTACTTGTTATCCGGCCCTCTGCACTGCAATCTTATCTAGCTCATCCAGTAGTGATGAAATCCAGTTATGCATTGCATCGGCAGTGCTACTCGACTGAAACTGTCTATGGGTTACTCTGGTGTGAAGAGATCCCTAGTAAAGAAGAGTGATTGAAGTTTTCTACAGCCCTGCACAAAAGCACTGAAGTTGTGACCCAACTACCGACTTGGGTGTGTTAGAGAAAAAGATGTGTCACCTGAACTTTTCTTCAAAAGTAACAGTCGCTTTCCCAAATATTAAAGCCTCATAACAGTGAGAGACTGTGCTAGTTACAACCGTGTGAAAACTTCTGCTACATTGTGGAGACACTTGAAAGACTTGAGGTTTAGGAGGCAAAAAGCACAACTCTGTTGTTACATGAAATACTTTACACAAAGCGATCCAAGTTTTCTATTAAAAAGTCTCCCCCCCATCCTGCCTTCCACCCATCATGTCTCTCAAACCACTAAGCACAAGAGACTGTTACAAAGCTACCAACACAATATCCTCTCACTGTGAAACTTCAGAAGGGAAGTAATTAAGAGCCATGTGGGGAGAAGGAATCAGCAAGTACAAACCTTCAGATACAAGTTACAAGACATTGTTTTGGAGCAAGAAAAGTTTTTGTTAGGCAAGTAAGCTCAGCAAAAATCCACCTTAAGCAGCCACACAAGGGATGCACACAACTGGTTTTCATACAAGCAGTTCTCAAGTTCTCACAGGGTAGGCCACATCTTGGGTTTCCTCATGAGCAGCTTCCCTTTCATTTCTTGATCACACAGACCACTTCCCCACCCATTTGCAGTCACATAACGTCTTTGTGGCAACTAAAGCAATAGCTTATATAGAAATACTGAGAAAATCTGGGACCTTTCCCAGCGGGATCAGATTTAACAGCCTTGGTAACAATTTTTAGACTAAGCAAAAACCTTAGCATGGTGTCAAGTATCAGAGGGGTAGCCGTGTTAGTCTGGATCTGTAAAAGCAGCAAAGAATCCTGCGGCACCATATAGACTAACAGACATTTTGGAGCATGAGCTTTCGTAGGCGAATACCCAATTCGTCAATACCCACTTTGTCAGTTGTATTCACCCATGAAAGTTCATGCTCCAAAACGTCTGTCAGTCTATAACGTGCCACAAGATTCTTTGCTGCAAAAACCCTAGTTACTGCATTTCTGCACTTAGCACTGAAGATTCAAGCCACAAATTATGTAATCAAATTATGTTAGCAACACACAAACCCATACATTTCTTAACCAATATAGAAGTGAAATTGGCTTAAGAGACCATTCTACATAAACTGGTGAAAATTCACACATTTAAATTATACCCTAGCCTAACAGTAGTTTTCAATATTCCAAGAAACAGGCATCATGCGTATTAAGCCAGTCTAAACCGGCATGTGACCCACTTTCCATTAATCACGGATAGTGCCAACTCCCATTTTAAATACAAAACACTTATTCATATTCTCTCCCATCATAGTCAACTAAGGGAAAGATCAAGTATTATAATCTATGGGTGCCAAATTTAGTTTACCATAAATTGGATTAAGATCTGGAGGCTGTCCCCCAATACTGGACCTAGAATTTTCTTTGACAAGTCTATGTAACATTTACATACACTTTAGAAACAGGCCCCTCCCTGGAACGGTCACTATTTTAGTGGTAAAATCCTGGTGCTGCAATCCCTCACTCACACCAACACACTCAGATGCTGAAGAGACACTGCGAGCATCTGTTCAGTGGTGAAAGATTTCCACAAGTCTTTATACCATCTTTGCCAGCCCTACATTAACAAAACCCACGTGGACATGACCCATCGTAGCTGCACGCAACCCCTGCAGCGGCACACAGTGTAGCATACATACAGACGCTGCCATGTTCCTGATGAAACATTAGCGATGCTGGCATGATTTTCATAAACCAACACCAGAGCAGGGTAGAGCAGCTGTGCTTGCAGGATCTACAGAAACCCACGCTGGCTAGAAGCAGCCACCTTTGCAACAGCAGTGTTTAAATAAGCCCATTTAAGCAAGTGCAAGCAGTCACCAACCATTTAATGACTTTATATATAGAGTCACAAAGGAAAGGTTAAAGGTATAATCGCTGAGTTTCTAATCTGCCAGGGTGTGCTCTGCCCAGACCCTGCCCCCAACTCCACCCCTTCCTCCAAGACTCCACCCCCACCCTGCTTCTCATCCCCACCCCTTCCCCATCAAGTTTCATGCCCTCCTCTGAGCACACTGCACTCTCACTCCTTCCCAGTCCTCCGCCCCCAGCACCTCCTGACACCACGAAACAGCTGATCAACAGCAGGCGCTCAAAAGGAGCCAGAGGTGCTGATGGGGGGTGGGGCTGCTGGCAGGCAGGGGGCACTAGGGGGGAGGTTCTAGTAGGGGGGCTGCCAGTGGGTACTTCAACCCCAGAGCACCCACGGAGTCGGCACCATATTTAGAAGTATGAAGTGTTGTTGTAGCCGTGTTAGTCCGAGGATAGAGAGACAAGATGGGTGAGGTATTATCTTTTATAGGCTCAATTTCTGTTGGTGAGAAACAAAAGTTTTCCAACTTGTACAGATCTGAGCAAGTTTGTGTTAGCTTGAAATCTTGTCTCTCTCATCAAGAGAAGTCGGGCCTATAAAAGATTATATTCACCCACCCCTTTCTCTCTAATATTTAGAATGTGTCACAGCACCACGTTCTAAAAGCTATGCGCCAGTGAGCTGCTTCTTAAGCTTAGGGCTGTCAAATGATTATATATAATTGTAATTAATTAAGATTTTAAAAATAGTCATGATTAATCACAGTTTTAATCACACTATTAAACAATAGAATATTAATTTAAATTTATTATGGATGTTTTCTACATTTTCCAATATATTGGTTTCAGTTACAACACAGAATACAAAGTGTACAGTGCTCACTTTGTATTATTTATTACAAATATATGCACTGAAAAATGCTATTTCTTTTTTACAATTCACCTCATACAAGTACTGTAGTGCGATCTCCATTGTGAAAGTTCTACATTTGTAAGTTGCACTATTGTCTTTTACATCACTGCACTCAAAAACAAAACAATGTAAAACTTTAAAGCTTACAAGGCAAAGCACAAAAGGGCATATGAATGTTTAGGATACCTGGCAACGCCAGCTACAACAGTGCCATGCGAATGCCTGTTCTCACTTTCAGGTGAGATAAGTAAGAAGTGGACAGCATTATCTCCCATAAATGTAAACAAAGTTGTTTGTCTTAGCGATTGGCTGAACGAGAAGGAGGACTGAGTGGACTTGTATGAGGTGAACTGAAAAATAATTTGCTTTGCATTAATCACATGCATTAAGTGCGACTAATTGTCAGACCTATTTATTATAAGACCAACAATCAGCAAGACAGAAGGACTATTTCCAGTTCTCTTGCCTCTACATAAGTGATGCTAGGAGTATTTGCTTTACCAGCACCTTGGAAAAAGTTGCACAGTTTGTTGCTCAAAATAACCCAGAGACATGAAGTGTCATGTTTGCAATCACTAGAGAAGAGTTCTGACAAACACTCTTGTACTTTAGAACTGTGTTCCATTATACAAGTCACTATTTGTTTTTTTAAATGCTGGTGCTATGCAATTTCAGTTGCCAGACCGTACGTGGCACTTACAGGAATTGAGAAGCCAGAACAATCAAGTTAACAACTCCAAAATAACTAACTTTTCCAGTTAAGCAGAAGATCCGGTACCTCCTAATTTGGGATTAATAAATATACGATCACTACCATATTTACAACATGAAAACAAAAACCTTAAACCCTAGTTGGCTTTATCTTTCCCGTCCTGCCCAGGTAACATCCTCAGGGAATAACCTTACACACAGCAAGCTCCAGGGGCATCCAACCCATCTATAGCTGGAGATAAGTTTCCTTAATAGTTTTGGTTAAAAACAAAAACCAACCAGCGAGATATCAGGTTCAGAGGGAAAACAGTTTGTTTTAGAGATTTAGGCAGAGGAAAGGCTCTTAGAGATCACTGAAAGCAATAATCAGTGCCAAGTATTGTGAATTCTTGTACTTTAGCCATGCCACTAAGATCGCAAAGCTCCAGGATATGGCTAAAGTCACTCAGACATGTTTTAATCCTATTTTAATCTACTGTTCTCATAAATAGGGCTAAGATTTTGACACGGTTATTTTTAGTTAAAGTCACGGACTGGTCACGGGCAACAAACAAAATTCACAGAAGCCGTGACCAGTCTGTGACCTTTGCTGCTGCAGCTCCATGGCTTCCCCTGCCACTGTGGTGGCTGGGAGCTCTGGGGTTCCTCCTCTGCCACGGCGGCTGGGAGCTGCAGGATGACCATATTTCCTGAAGAGAAAATAGGACACCCCAAGCCGCTTGCCCGAGGTAGCCTCACGCAGGCAGAGGGGGACATCACCTGTCACTGGAACCTTGAGGGGGAGACTCCTCAGGTGTCTCCCTCCTATCCTGGAATCCTGAAGAGGGGCCCGGTCACCGGTCTTTCCTGTCGCTGGAACCCTGCCAGGGCCCCACCGGCTGCCAGCTCAAGAGTCCTTCAACCCTTGGGACTGAAGCAGAGAATGTCACAGAGGTCTCTGAAAGTCACAGATTCCGTGACTTCCATGATCACTGTGACATAAACGCAGCCTTAGTCATAAGTAAAGGAAAAGCTCACGCACCATTAGGATAAAATCTTTTTAAAACTTCTGAGGCACAAAGTTTTCAATGCTGCTAAAAACAAATGTAAGAGCCATTGTTATAAAACGACACCATTAGCCTCAGAGGTGTTCCACCGCTACAGACCAGAAAGGATCAGCTAGCCGTTATGGCACTAACCTAGGACTCAGGAAAGCTGGGTTCAAGTTCCTGCTCTGATAAGGACTTCCTGGATAACCCTGGACAAGTCACTTGGGAACTGAGGCCCAGTTCCCATCTGCAAAATGGGGATAATAGCATTTCCCTAAGCCACACGAGATGATGAGAGAGGAAACTAACTAAGATAAGGTGCTCAGATACTATGGTTATGAGGGCCATATAAGAATTTAAGATGAGCGCAGACTGTTCTAGCTGTACCAGCTGTAAACAAGTACTCCGAGTTCCACAGAATGAGGAATAAGTGCCCCAACTGCAACCAATATTAAACTTGGTGGAAGCTTTGCTAACAGCCTGTTCCTGTAAAAGGGCGTCATCCACACACGTAATGAAACATAATTGACATTTTATTGTCCTGGAGTATTAGCTCTAAAGGTTCACATGTTAAAGCAGTACTCTGTTCTGAGCTATTTGTGCCTATCCAGGCATATCAACTTCAAACCCCATTTTCTCACACGATGAGGTGTGGGGCAGATCTCAGCTGGTGCCAGTTTACACAAAGCTATGCTATTTAGCTATTGTATTGTTGAACACTTTGCTACATAGAACATTTTGTACATTCATACTGATGTTCACAAGGTTAGTAAGCTTAATCACACTTTGCTAGTGCTATATTAGTAGTTCTATAAGCTATACATGCTTATATCCTCTGGAGATGTCATTAACCTCTTAGATTAGACTACAGCACCCTGTGCAGGGTTTAATGGTGTATGAAGCCTTTAGGAACAATTGTTCCACTGAAGAGTGAGTTGTGAAATTTCAGCCTTATGCGATACCCAAAGGCTTAGACATTGTGATTAAAAGCAAATTTTGAAATCTTAGATCGCCCACATGCACTATATTGTGTGAACAAACAAGGAAAAAGACAGACAGAAAGTACTAATTTGGCTTCAGTCAGCTAGAAGACCATTACGCCCACTGTTCTGAAAAAATAAGATTAAAACTATTACATAACAAGTTACTGGTGCATGCTGCCAAGTTCAGATAAATATTATTTGAGCCATTTAGTGCAACTTAATTCACTTGTTATTTTTAAAAAAAAGTTGTTAATGCTCATAAGCCCAATCGTACCATCTTCATATTTCCAGAAAATATACAAAATTAGCACTAAGCATAGAGGGTTATAGCTTATTGTTTTAATAAGAACATGCAGTAAACAGTGACATTATTAGAACTGTCATTCAAATGTTCACTCAGGTTTTGGATAGTAAAGAGTTTCATACAGTGGTTACACACTAAAGACATAATCGAAAGTAGAATTTAGTATCTAACCTTCCATGCACCTTTTTCTAAAGAATTAGTTGCTATACTAGCATGTCCATCTAGGTATGACCATCAGGAACAAAATTCATCAGGTCCTTTCACTACCTTACAATCACTGACCCAGTTTGAAAACTGGGATAACATTAGACTTAGTACTCTACATGGATGTCAGGCACCTGCAGCACCCACTGAATGCAATCGGATGGAGGGTGCTAAGCACTTTCAAGGTCTGTAATAAGAACTTTGACGCACACTATTTAGCACTGACGCAATTAGGCTGGCCACAGGTTTTAACTCTTACCTAAAGCTAAACTAGCTATGTGTTTGCTAATAGTTTATTTAGGATTTCATCACTTCCTTCCCACTCCTCTCAAGCCAGGCCCAATCATAGAATATCAGGGTTGGAAGAGACCTCAGAAGGTCATCTAGTCCAACCCCCTGCTCAGAGAAGAACCAATTACCAGATTTTTGCCCTAGATGGCCCCCTCAACGATTGAGCTCTCAACCCTGGGTTTAGCAGGCCAATGCTTGAACCACTGAGCTATCCCTTCCCCCAATGCCTCTGCCTTTCTCCCTTGCTGCTATCTTCTTCACAATGAGGTGAGAGGCAACAGAGTATGGGCTCTTTATTCTGTGGCAGATTCCAGAGCACGACATCCCAATCAATTCATCTTTTAGTTTAGCTTCACTTTCATAATAAGAGAAATCCAAGGTCATGCAAAATACCCCACTAGTCTTGGGTTCAGACTTAGAAACTAAGCTTGAAGTGTTACCTCTAAACATCTTCAGATCCATGACCTTTTGCATCCTCTGGAGAAGCACACAGGTTTTTCCCCTAAGGAGTCAAAGGGATTTAGAACTGGATCTTCCACTAAAAATTGAGCTGAGTTTTGCAATGAAAAATGCCATATAATTGCAAGATATTTCAGAGTTGGGAGGTCCCGAACCCTACAAAATGGGGCTTTTCAAGCAAAGCAGTTAAATTAGTATTTCATTGTTGTGACTGAATCGGAGCTGATCCAATAAAAGATTACCTCACCCACAAAAACAAGAGGACTTGTGGCACCTTAGAAACTAACAAATTTATTTGAGCATAAGCTGTTGTGGGCTACAGCCCACTTCATCAGATGCATAGAATGGAACACATAGTAAGAAGATAAATACACATACAGAGAACATGAAAAAGTGGAAGTAGCCATACCAACTGTAAGAGACTAATTAATTAAGATGAGCTGTTATCAGGAGAAAAAAAAACTTTTGTAGTGATAATTCCATGGCTGGGTCATTACACATATTGAATCTATTTCCCCATGTTAAGTATCCTCAGACCTTCTTGTCAGCTGTCTATAATGGGCCATCTTGATTATCACTACAAAACTTTTTTCCTCCAATTAAGACCAATTAAGTATGTTTCAGCAATGGAATGAGTAACTGCTGCATTGAAACAAAATACAAGTTACATTTAAGGAGAATGCTGAGCACTCCAGAGTAAGGTAAGACTTGCAAAGATGTCTGGAGCAGCTGGAAAAACTTCCAGTTCACTATTCAAAGGTGAACGAACAAAGGAAAGACAGGTCAACCCCATGAGACAGTGCTTACAGGAAAGCTACCTGAAGGGGAGTGCTGCTTTAGACAGAATATATAATCACCAAAACCAGGCACTGGATGGCTGGAGAATAACTTGAAGTTGTGTCAGAATCTCTCTTCAATTCTGCATCATTCTATAGTGTCTTTTAATTAAATACGTTTGCAGTGTTATTGTTGCTGTTTTGGTCTCAGGATATAAGAGAGAGAAGGTGGATGGAGGTATCAGAGTAGTAGCTGTGTTAGTCTGTATCCGCAAAAAGAACAGGAGTACTTGTGGCACCTTAGAGACTAACATTTGAGCATAAGCTTTTGTGGGCTACAGCTCAATTCATCAGATGCACAGAATGGAACATATAGTAAGAAGACATATATGCAGAATGCCTTTGTGTTTTAATGACTCGATCTATTCTTGGACAAATCTTATCTGTCTCCCATAAATCTGGTTTTTCAGGTTGGAAGTCAACAGCGCCCTTTGTTGATTGTTCATGCTCATGGCCAGCTGTACCACTGCAACGTTTAATGTAGACCAGTGGTTCTCTACCCATTTATCATTGTGGGCCGCATATGTGGTCCATAATGTGTTACCCTAGATTGCAGTTTGAGAACCACAGCGCCCTCCCCCAAGACCTCTATGCCCAGAGACCACTTCATAGAATGGGGGCAGAGAGTGGAGCCCTGGGCACAGGGCAGGGCTCGACAGCCCCAACCCAGGACCCTGCCAGGCTGCCCGAAACCTGGACCCCAGGCAGTATAACTACGTAGTTCAGAGGTGTGGAATATCCACACCCCTGAGTGACACAGGCTATGTCTACACCGCGCATCCCAAGCCGCTACAGTCGTGCAGCTAAAAGGTGTGCAGTGTAGCCACTCTTTGTTGGCAGGAGAGAGCTCTCCCACCGATCAAATAAATCTAGCTCCAAAGAGAGGCGGAAGTTTTGTTGGCAGGAGAGCATCTCTCACCAACTAAGTGCTGTCCATGCTTGCGCTTTTCGTTGGTAAAACATGGTCAGTCAGGGATGTGTTTTTTCCACACTTGAATGACAGACGTGTTACCAACGAAAGTGCAGTGTAGACAAAGCTAGAGTTATACAGACATAAGTCTGTCGTGTAGACCAGGGCTCAAGCATTTTCATTTTGGAAAAAGCTGCAGTAATATGAGATCATCTGTCTATTGTCTTTACAAACATGCACCCATTCATGTCCACTGTAGGAAGTGGCTATGTAGAAGTAAACATTTTATAAGTATTGCACTCAGTATTATAAGAACGCTTTACAAGAGTCAGCAGGCAATCTACGCACAGCAGAGCTTCGTTTTTCCATTCCTGTAGAGACATGATTTTGGTGTTTTTAATGTTCTTTTCACACTGTTCAGGGCTGAGCTGTTCCTGTGACCTCAGTCTCGCCACAGGCACTTTTCAACAGACAGGCCTACATCTGCCCTTCCCTCAGAATAAAATCCATTTTTCAGCCCACTTTTGACTGGACTGCCAGGTTATAGCATCTGGTTTTCCCCAATAGGCACTGTAGTCCTTCACCTACACCTTTCCTCCCCACCACCCCCAAATATCCCATGGATTTGCATGGAACACAGTTGCAAGCCTGAGTATTTATTTAAAAACAGTGTTTAACTCTGACAGCACATCGAAAATTTACATTCACACCAAGCCATAATGTGTCAAATCCAAGCCACTTCCTAGGGCATCACAGACAGCATGTGTGTTTTAACAGGGGAACTGAAAATCCCAAACATTTTTTACACTCCAAGAACAAAAAAAAACACCAAACAAAACTGTTGAGGTGGAATTTTTCACATTTGAACTAGTTTGGCTTTTGAGCTCATGTCTCTCCCCTCCACTTGCTGTACCCCAAAGAAGTTTCAGTTTTCAAAGGACAAACTCAGAGGAAGTTACAGGTGAACGAAATCCTGAGTCGAAACACTGGGCTGGGAGTACAGGTGAAAGGATTTGGAGCCAGACAGTGCAGATCGCTGTGTGCCAATAAAAGATTTTACTTTGGAAAAAAGTTTTGCTATTAAACCCTCATAGATTCATGATGTGCTGCCTGAGAGCAATATTAATTCAGTAAGCCACTGAAGGAATTTCTCTTCTCAACCAAAAAAGCCTTGCAGGATGGGAAAGGGACTCATTTAAGATCCACATGGAGTTGTTCAGTAAGATGGGAAGTAATAACTCCCATTATGACCAGTCAAGGAAAGTGTACAGTCAATCATTGTGTGGTTAGCATTCATTGTACCCCAGGACACATAAGAGTGCAAGAATCAGTGGGGCTGTAACTGCATTTCAGCCACTGTTCACCATCCCTGACCCCTCCGCACCACATTATCCACCACAGTCAGTGAATACTTAAGAATTATGCTTCCTCTATATTTTTCTCTGAAAAAACCCTGTGTAGTCCACATCAGTTAGTGTATAGGACTGACTTATCTAGTCATCCAGCTTTTCATTAGTGCAGAAGAAAGTGCATATCCACACAGACAATACAAGCACCTTATGGAATTTTTACAGCTTGCATAGAACTAATCTTCACTGTAATTCTGGGCTATGGACTGGTAACTCAGAAGTACAAACATGCCAACAGCAAATACAGTATGAACCTACACACAGAACACAAAAGGACCTGGGCTTTAAACTCCCCCATCACACCAACAAGTCACCCCAAAACCACCACTTTGGATGAAGGGGAAAGCTTGGGGGGAAATTTTGGGCTAACTCAGCAGTGGTGATCAAATGGACAATCCCATCTCTACAAGAGAAATTAAACTCCTCTCTCCATTTGCCTGTTAGCTCCTGCCCTGTTTCAATTTGTATGGGAGGCGAGATTCCTCTCAGATCTACCAGACTCCAGGTATAACATCTCCCTCTCTAGCCCACAGCTATCATCTTACCATGATGGGGCAAATCAAAGTAAAGCACATCCTCTCTCAAGGAGCTAGCTGAGTGCTTGCTATCAGCTGGCATGGCTAACACTTTAGAGAGGATGCCTCCAACGGATGGGGCTGAGTTTTTTTTTTAAATAAAGAAATGAGCTCACACTAAGCATACAATACATGGATGCTGACCACGTTAAGTCACCCCACTGTCAGCCAAAACTTGGGGCTGTTTCTTCTGAAGTGTTCCTTCTGAAACCAGATGATTAGAAGAATCTGCCAGTGCTCAGTGGCAAAGGGATCTGCACAGATTGCAGTACAAACAGATGTGTTGCACAGCAGGACCTGCTGAGTAACTAAGAACCAGTCTTGAGACATGCCAATATAACAGTGCTTGAGAACAAGGATTCCATGACATATGGAATCAACCCCATGCCTTCCCGATTATGTTTAATCTTACTCCAAAGAAACCTGCCAATTTTTTTTCTTCTGTTTGCATTGTCCAAGTCTGAACAACCCCAAAGGAAAACTAAGAGAAGCAACTCCTGTATGTTCCGTTCAGCATTTAGAGGCTATGCAGTTCAGGCAACGTAAGTGTATGGGTGTGATATTCAGTATATTTACATTTAAGAAAAGAGAACCCTCCCCACCTTTAAATACAGCCCATCCACATCCATTTTAACTAGATATCGTGCTCTTGAATTCAGGATTGCCCTAAAGTATACATAAACCACATCATTAAGGAACCAGTTTAGAAAGAGGTGACATATCCAATTATTTCATCCCCTAGGGAAGGAAAGGAAACTGCCATTTTGTAAACTACAGCTATTCTTTCAAAGGGCAACTCCATCTATGGTTATAATATTATTCAGCCATTCACATAAAGATGGATTTAGTGTAGTTTGTATGGAAAGTTAGCAAATAATGCAAAAACACATGCCCTAATGCAACAGAGACAACAGAAGTGTTTTAAGGTCAAGAATATGACAGTGCAGCTGAATTGATACTATTTGGATGCATGAAACACATGCTTGTTTCTGTGTTTGCAAGTTCCCTATCACTATTTCTCCTCCAGTAAGCTAGCAGGCTGCTAGAAACCTTCATCTAACTTGGGCCACAAGGTAGATGATGAAAGGCTTCTGGAGAAAGAGGACCCTTTGCTTTCCTCGTTTCAACATTAAATGTAGTCCACTGTTTCAAACTAACCTTTTCAAAGTCCACCCTGTTGCTGCAGGTTTACTGGTAAAATGCCTACAAGAGTATTCCCACAAAAACACACACTCCTATGGCACTGACCTGACTTCGTCCCTGCCTGGAAGAGATTGCAATTTTAACAGTCTTGGGGAAGAAAATGTAATAAAAGCAGAGCGATTGACCACTGGATCTGGCACACATCTGGTAAGATCCAAGGGCTCTGTGTTTAGACTATAGTGTAAGGTTATTTAAGGAAATGAGGCCAGGCAACACAGTAAAGAATAACTGCTAGCAAGTGGTTTAAGGTTACCCAGGAGACAAGAGGCTGTACTGCTTGCCATATAACTGCTGAGATGCCAGACACCTACAGTATGTCTACCTGGCTGATGGGAGCGTGCCCAACAGCCCAGGTAGACACCTGTCTAAACTACCATGCTAAAAATAGCAGTGTGGATGTTACGGTATAGGTTAGCCAGCCAAGTATGGATGCGAGGGAGAGGGGAGGGGTTTGGCAGACTTGTACTTGGGCAGCTAGCCTGTGCAGCGACACACACAGCTATCTTTAGCATGCTAGCTCACACAAAGCTAGCGTGCCTGTTGACCTCCCCAGCCGCAGGAGACGTTCCCAACGGCAGTACGGACACACCACTAGTATCAGCTGAAGACTGAGGGATGAACTCTTGATGCATGGCATTTACAGTTGAAGAGGCAGAGTCCAGTTTCTTAAAATGGAAACAAGAGTACGATTCCTGCATGGTTAGCGCAAGGTTGAGGTACTTTCAATGACCACAAGCGAGGCAATACTATCCAAGTAGGAAATAAAAAATTTTACAGCACAACTTCAGGTAAAACAAACTGGGCGTCGGGACCCTTCAGGGGTTCATGAGCTGTCAACCTCCACCCCAAACCCTGCTTGCCTCCAGCATTTATAATGGTGTTAAATATATTAAAAAGTGTGTTTAATTTATGGGAGCGGTCGCACTCGGAGGCTTGTGACGTGAAAGGGGCCGCCATTAAAAAAAAGGCTGAGACCCACTGAGCTAAAGCACAAGTAGGAGAACCAGAATGTAGAGAACCCGGGATTTCACAGAGCGATGATTTCATTATTCATCTAGTTTAAACAAAGACAGCCAAAGCTTTGCAGATCAGAGAGACATCTGCAAATCATTAAGTTGCAGTTGCCAAGTAGCAACCGCTTTCAAAGCAGCTCTCCGTTTCTCTTGTCTATTTTGGCAGGTAGACAGACATTAATCCCTGTTCTCAGATACTGCCTGCCAGAGACATATTGACATTTACATGTATCCACAAAGGGATATTCCTTCACAGACAGAACTTCAAGTGCTATATTTTGCCATTTGTGTCTATGCCCTTTAGTGAGGTGCTTCAGACTGTCTGTCAGCAGGTCTCTGAAGAGTATAACCTTGCTCTTGTACACGAGACCATTGGGTCACTCAAAAAAATCCAGATACCTCCTGTACAGTTTGTGATTCATTATGTCCCTTTAATACCCTACCGACAAAACGCATGGTAACTTCAAGAAAAGATTACGGCTTTACGTATGTGCACTGGCACTTGTTCAATGGCCAAATCCCACTTAGTCACATGAGAAGCCAATGTGACTGAGTCAACAGCCAAAATTAAGCCTTGTAATTTTATTAGTTCAGATGACCAACCTGTTGGGTAAGCTCAGTGACAAGTGTCGCACTACCGTGGCTTGAAACCAAAGCATCAGTATGACTGACTAATGTTTACAGCTAAGATGCTAACTATTCATAGTAGCGTTTCCAATAGCAACCTAATTAGTCCTCTTAATATACTGTTATCTGAATTTTACATTTGTATCTAGACTAAGCTCCTCCAGGCAGGGCCTGTACCTTTGTAAGGTACCACATAAACCACTGGGGAGGTATACAGCAAAATCAATCCAGCAATAGAGTTTATGCACTTGCTGCCTCTCTGTTAAGCCTGGGCCCAAGTCTAAGGGATGGGAATGATTCCCCCTTCACAGAATACTTTTAGACCCAGGAAGAAGAGTGTATTTTGAAGAGACAGTAAAAGCAATTTTACTTTGATGGCAAAAAAAGGCATAATATGCCCTGATTTTACTTAGTGCAGAATATTTGATTTTTAAAAGACAATGACAAATCTACAATGGTATAAGAATCTCCTTGCAAAGTGCACTTTTAATTAGGCACGTTGACTTGCATTGACAATAGCAGTTATATTTGTATCAGTCTTCAAAATGTTGACAAGAAAGAAAAATTTAAAGTACAGGTGTGATCTGATTACGCAACTATGGAGAAGTGGCACTTACTCAGATCTGATCCCATTCCAGCCTGCTTACATGGGGAACAGATTTTACACCAAAGCACTGTCAAGCCAGCACAGCTATGAACAAGCAAGCAGGATGCTAGTCTGGCCTCATTATATCAAAGGAAACTATCCAAGTCTGAACTACAGAAATGTTATTCCTGATTTGTGCTACACCAGGAAGAACCCAGCTTGACCTTCAGATCCCAGCTTGAGTTTGCTGGGCTTGCAATTAAGAAAACATTTATACTTGATAGTGGTTCACATAAGATATTTTTAATTATGGAATACCAATATACCAGATCACACTCTGTTACGACTGTGGGGCAGCTGGGTCAAATCTGAGTGGCACTGCAACCTTGTGTGGCTGGTCACAATCCCCAGAGTGGGGACCACAGGCCCAGCCCTCTGGGACAGGAGCTACTGCTGTGGGGTAGGCAAACTTTCCAATCCCTTCCCTCCAAGGGCCTCCCCTCTGCTTCAGGCCAGGATTAGGGTTGCGATGCCGGGGTGGACGGAGCACACATATAATTGTGGATTGCAAAATACAAAACGTGGTTGGAGTATCACCTTAGTAGAAAGTTTGGGAAACACTGATCTAATGATCTGAGCACAGAACCTGGAGCCAGGAATAGCAGAGTTCTTTCTAGGCCTCGCTCTGATACTAACCAGCTGCCAGGCGTTGGGCAAACAAAACCATCTG
The DNA here is from genome assembly GCF_003597395.2 of Chelonoidis abingdonii. Taxonomy (NCBI): domain Eukaryota; kingdom Metazoa; phylum Chordata; order Testudines; family Testudinidae; genus Chelonoidis; species Chelonoidis abingdonii. Next base: position 16,522,328 of record NC_133771.1, read on the forward strand.
CCTGTCTCCTTGTATCTGTTCCCTAAAATGGAGAGTAATTAACTCTGAAAGGACTTATAAGGATAAAGACTTTAAAGAACATTTCATTGCCTAAGTGCTGGAAAAAGCACCCTGCAGTAATTGGATTAAAGGATTTTTAGAAAGACAGCTGCTAACAAAGCTTCTGAATCTTATACAAGAACTCCTTTCTTACCATTTTAATGAAGCCCCTGAGTTGGAGTGTTGCAAATCTAATTTATCCTTATTTATAGAACCTACTATGGCAGTTTCTCCATAGCACCAAAGTCTCAATATTCCTGTGAGGTGGGGAAGCGCTCTAGTTAAAGAAACTGAGGCATGATTAAGCAGTTGGCCCAAGATCAGACAGGAAACAGAACCCTGGGCTCCTAGGTCTGTTTTGTTCCATAATCAGAAGGCAGAGAATTGGATTTAACTTTGTATAATTGGTTTTAAGATCTGCAGCTAAAGATTGTGTATATAGTATCTAGACTCTTGGTGCAGTCTAGATATTGATCTATTTTTTCCCCCCACAATATTCCTTTAATCTTTGCAAGTACATCAATCTGCATCATCCACCACTCCAAAAACAGCACAGCATGCAAAACCCTCGACAAAAATAGAGAAGTGACGCATACCTTGTGTGGTCCAGATCTTGCAAACGTCAAGTTCTGCACTGACTTTTACAAAGCAAAATTGTAGCTTTGTATAACACACAACATAGCTACACAAGACTTAGACCATCACAACGCTCAACACAATTCAGACTATTAAAACAATCTTATTGTCTGGGACAACCTACTGGACAATTTATAGTTTCATCATTAACCTTCTCTTTTATCAGGCCTTTAGTGGAATACCTGATACTACTACTCGGGCACAGCAGAAGATCAAAAGTGATGGGGCATTTAACACTGGCAAAATTTATGAATAGAGTGATGGTGCTACAAAGAAAGAATATATCTGCTTCCTTCCCCTCTATCAGCCATTTAGCTGTCTGATTTCAAGTAACATGAGGGTGGCTGTATTTAGTGGGGCCTGAAGGGGACAGGGGCTTAGTGAGCTAGAGTTCCCCTCTTCCCTCCCAGCATGCTCAGCCCGTTCCCGGCTCTTTCCACCATGTTTCTGTGATGCCTGTTATATCAACATCTTCATTTAATACCAGGCACTCAAATTCACTCATCTTAGTATTTAAACTTCTAGCATTTGAATAAAAGCATACGAGTGGAGTCGTGCAAATCCACAGATTGGTTGCAGATATAAATTTTGAATCTGTGCAGGGCTCTAAATATAGGATCTCAAAGGCAGGAAAGTAGCTGTCTGCAGCTCATAGCCTATGAGGCTGCTTCCCTGCCTTTGAGATCCTATATTCCTTCTCCACCCCCATACAGAGGGAGGAAAGGTGATAGATCAAGACAGCCAGTAAAATCCTTCATGCTTCTATCACCGCAGTTTAGGCAGCCAAGCAATTTAGGAAACCTCTCCTGACTTGAATGCTGTACCAGGTGAGTTGGAGAAGGAGGCAGCTGCTTCTGCAAAGTCAGTCAGGAAGCCATACTCAGAAGCGGTCAAAGGATGGGTGACACAGAAGACGTTTCCTCTCCCTCCATTTCTGGAGAAACAGAAGAGCGAGTGGAGAAAATGGAAGGAAAGCAGTCAACAGAGGGGGAAGAAGCTGGAGGGAAATGTGTAACCAAAGGAGGAATATTTAGTGAGGATCAGGAACATGGAGTGAAGATTTGGCTTGCTGTTGATGGACACAGTAGGGTAGAAACTTATGACTGACCAACATTTTTAATATGGAAGAGGCCTTGAGGAGTTCTGCAGGTAATTAATGGAGAAAGCAAGAGACACTATTCCCTGTATAACTGCTGCATTCCACCTGCAGTTAATTTCTCGGTTGCTATTACTCACCATGTCCATTGCAGTAGTAGATCCACTTCTCTCTGTTCTGGGTTGGAGTAACAGATTTTTTCAGAGCAGCCTTTTCCACAATGGCACTGGGATCTTGCTGAGGACCCTTCTTCAGAGTCCGTGAGCTTTTCCGAATGCTGCACACAACTATAACCACGAGAACTAGCAGCAGAAACAGGACGATCATCCACGGTAAGTGTTCATTGATATCAAAATGCTTGTGGGCATTCTGGCGTGGTGGTCCTCTCTTGGGGGGCACATAGGGGATGCTTGACTTTTCACCACTTGTCATCTCCAATGCTGGCTGCAGTTTCGGAACTGACTGGCTGTGTTTGCGGTAATAATTTTGCTGGTGATTGATAGCCCTGGAGTTTGAGATGGTCACATTGACACCATCTGTCTCATTATCTGAGGATTCATTGTAAATGTCTGTTGGGTCGATCGTGCCGTTGTACACATTTGGTCTATGAGAGGCAGTAAAGCTGGAAACTGAAGTGTTGACACCTGTGAACAACAGAGAAATTGAGGATCATTTGTGGGGGTTGGGGTGGGGAAGAGAGGCTCTCTTTTCTTAAATCTTAAGCCACACAAAGACCCCACAATTGGAATAGTCATAGCATGCTTCCTTTCAAAGTGCAAAAACACAAACTTTGAGGGGCTTCTACTTGTCTAGGACACAGATTCAGATTTAACTACATAAGAAATAAGACCATCACAAAGTTTGTGTCTTACACACCAATCCACTCACCATCTCTCTAATTACTTTGGCTTACTTTGTTAGACATTGGATCTGTGGCAACTCCTCATTAAAGACTGCTGGGTGATTAGAGGGATGTTGTCAATTTATATTCAGCCCAAGTTTTAGACTGTTTTTTAGAAACAAAACCATGCAGCTTTTACAGAGTTTAAGGTAAACAGGAAAGCTTCTAAACCACTATGTGCTCTCCCATAACGTTTGTAACCCAAATATTACAGTAGTTAAAATTAAACTGAAACTGACTTAACTGATTTTGGTAAGAGAAATGCAGAAAGTAAAAACATAAGTAGCTGCAGGAAAATTATCCATTTCAGGAGCCTAGTTGTTCTTATGAGGCTTGAGGTTCCTTGTCCACAAAGCATGATTTTTACAATGACTATGTTCCTTTTAGGTGTATTTTCCTTACCCATCTCAGTTATTTTTATATCATGAATAGATTTATGCATTAGTGGTAGCCCTCAAGTTTTAGTCAGTCAATTTTGTGAATTAAAAGCCTTGTAAAAGAAGAGCAAAGACTGGCATAGCAGGGACAGTAGAGTACTCACAAGGCTAGTATTCCTGAGATTGTTTCTATTCCCACTCCTGCCAGTGACTGTAACTAACTTTTTGTAGTCATTTAAACTCTGCCTCAGTTTGTCTGCAAATATGAATCTTGTCCACATCTGAGAGCTATAAATTGAATGCTTAGTAATTAATAAGCACTCAACCAGAGAGAAAATGTAAACATAATGGATGAAGTTTGAGTGTGACAAGAAGTTTGGAGTGCCTCAATATGAGAATGACCAGTTTCAGACCTGTTAACAAGGCCTAGTTCTCAGGCAGCACTGAGCACCCACCCTCTAAATATCGGGTCCCTTTAATACATCTCAAATTGAGCACCCCAACCACTGACACCCCAAAAAATAATCGCTTCTGAAAAGTCTCAGGTAAATGCATTCCAAGTTTAGTTTTTTTGTATACTGCTCAGCTTTATTCTGCTAAGTCACGGAGGAATTCTTTTGTATGTAGTCAAATGAGAACTATTTGATAGAGATTGGGAGCATCTTCTATTTTTGATCATGTTAAAATCAAACATGTTAAACTTGCTTGTGTTAAAGCAAGCAGAGTTGATATAAATTGTACATTTTCCCCCCCCACCAGCAATGGCTTGTGGAAACCTTAAATATAAAAAGTAAGATTTAATAAGGATGTTTCACTCCAGACTTCATAGAAATGCCCAAACAGCTCATCTTAAGGTAAGCCATCATGGTATATAAAAATACTACTGGAGATGAGATAGTTTCTAGGGAGTTACAGTTTCAAGCTTCCAACTCTCCTGCAGAAACCACTGTTGGAACAAGGTCCTCCCTGTTCTAGCACGTTTAGCACAGATAGGAGTGAACTGCTTTTTAAGTGTGTTCCCAAACTGTGTTACAGCCTTAGAGAGCAGCAATGCAGTTTGAGCCCATCAACGGTGCAAGAGCAAGTGCCTTTTTTAACAGCATCAAGGAGTCCAGAGTTTTGCAATTCAGTTCCCACAACTGAATACTAGATTCTTGCCTCAGTGCAGCAACATAACAGGCTTAAGTTACAGCTATCTTTTTAGTGGGAAAAATCTACCTTCGGGAAGAAAAGTGGTAGACGGAACTTCATAGTTTACATCATCCTCTTCTGGGCTCAGTGAAGACATAACTACGTTAGGAAGCGATGATGGGAACCCACAGATGTTATCGCTTTCCTTAGTTCCTTCCTTTATCACCGCCATATTCTTCCTCAAGCAGTTAGTGAATGTTTTGCATCTCATCACACTGGAAGGCACATCAGAAAAGGAACGAGGAGGGCATGGTTTACATCTAACGTCTTCAGTCTCCGTTCCTTTCTTTCGCACACCCCAGCCAACTGGGCAGACTGAATAAGGGACACAGGTATCATTAAACTGAAAGGTACCAGACGGGCAAGTGCACTCGCGGTCAGTCCAGGCAGTACAGTGCGTTTTCTCAATCATTGGCAGTTCACAAGGTTTTTGACAGACGTGGCATCGCTCTATACCATTCTCATGCTTAGTAAAGGTCCCATCTGCACAAGGGCTACACTCTCTTAAGGTTGCCTTTGTACAGTGCTTAGACACATAGGTTCCTGCTGGACATTTGTCACAGATCAGCTCTTCGTTAGTGGCACGGTCTAGGTGGTGATATTTGCCAGAGGAGAGGCTTATGGCATTGTGTTCAGAAGTCAGCTTTGACTGAGCACCAATGGTGTCAAGAAACACAAGTACCTGAAAGAGAGAAATATGGAAGATATTAATAAATAAAAAGTAACAGTGAGCCCTATATCAGCTCTATCCCTTCACCAGCCAGTATTTGGTTAACATTGGAGAGTCATCCAAGGTAATTTCCTGCTTCTTGTACAGTTCTGAGAACAGCCCAGCTGTCCCCAACAACATAGGGTAGACCAGAGAGGTGGGATAAACCAGGATAAAGTTTTAGTATTCAGGGGAGAAGTGGCCAGTGTGGCTATGGGTTTAGCAGACGGGGATGCAGAAGAAAGAATGGATTCTGAAGATGTATAGGATTTAGTCGATGCCTGGATGCGACGAGGAGTGGACTATAGTCATTTTGATGCTTATAACACCTTACATTTAATCTGTCTAAACAGCACAGTGGGAGCACTACTTCCTGTCCTTAAAAGGGATTACAACTAGCTTGACAGAAGAGGGATTCCATCAACACAGTAAACTGGGGTGGAGGTGTTCCTACATGGACAGAAAAACTCTGTCAGCATGCACTGTGTCTATGCTCCACAGGATGATGCCGACTTAGTTCTGCTGACAGAGACATGCAGGTGTAGTCTCTGAAGAACCGATATAACTTAAGTTTTAAGCATAAAACTGAACGCCTCTCTACTGGAGGACCACAGCAGATGCTGAGGTAATTGTGCTACAATACAGGTGAGCCCCAGACATAGAGATGGAGAAGTTTACAAACTGATCAGCAATTGGGCCAGAGATTTACATTCATTCACATGCAAGACAGGCAGAACTCCACACTAATGTGGATGTTATTAGATTTTTCACACTATAGAATAAGACTCATGCTAGATAATATGGTTTTGTTTATATATGCCACTATATTAGCGTTTTAGCCCCATAATCTACTATGTTAGAGTCATTTCATTAAGATATTGACTTTCAGACCATCTCAAATGCATTGTTGGGATAAAATAATTGTTTTTTTTTTTTTTTTTTAAAGAGAGGAGAAATATTAGGATGTGAATAATGAAATAAGACCTATCTCTCGCTGTAATCCAGTTCTACTGCATATGGGATGTAGCTTCAATTCCTCATTCCAGTTCTTTGGGCTGACGTCCAAGTTTTTAAAGCACTGACCTGCCATGCAGCAAACTAGGACTTGATTCTGGCTAAACTGGGATTGTGAATCATTCTTCAATAGCTAATTTTACTTTGTGTCTAGGATTTCTTCCTCTACCCACCCCTATTTGGCTGCCCCAGCTTTCACTCTTCAAGCGCAGGCGAGTTTACCAAGTCTCCTATAGATTTCACAGAAAAGGTGCCAACAGAATAAAAAAATCCAATTAAAACTGAAAGAATATCAGCAGGGAAGGCTGTTGCAGAACCATATCCCACCACAGGGTATTATGCGATATGTGAAGAGTTCTAGAGGACAACTTTCAAATAGTTACAAAATGGAGAAGTTTGATAAATAAATCCAAGTCAAAATTACTTAAGAATAATGGTTTGCAACCTTTTTCCAATTTGCTGACCCCTAAAAAATTTCAAATGGAGGTGTGGACCTCTTTGGAAATCTTAGTGATAGTTTGCAGACTTCCAGGGGTCTGCAGACCACAGGTTGAAAGTCACTGTTTTATGGTAACAACCACCTTTTGTGGACCCCTTAGACATGGTCTGCAGACCTCCAGGGGTTGGCGGACCACGTTGAAAACTTCCTCCAGGGGTCAGTGTCAGAAATCAAGTTTGGGAGTTCAGTTATTACACTGGTGAAGATTTAAATACTGAAAGGACTACGAGCATTGAGACGAATAAAACCTATGTATTTTCATCTAACAGCTGGGGAAATACATCACTGCTGTACTACGTTGTTACTTGCTCTGCTACCTATTCTGGGAAATAAGCCAAGGAGAATATTTAAAAACCCAACAAACATGACTCTGCGAAAAGGATAGCAGTGGAAGAGCAAATGACACGGCATCATTTTTGGTGCAGACTCCAGCTTTCTGGAAACCTGTATGCTCAATCTAGCACATTTACATTTCTCCTGCTAAATAATTTATAGCCAAGATTTGTACAAAAACACATAATATTTTATAAAGGAGCAACTATTTGTGTTCAGAAGTTGACAAGGATGCTTCAGCTGACATGTCAATCATCATACATCAAACAATTGTTCTGACAGTAACTAAAGGATTGTATAAAATGTTTCTCCCCCTCCACAGTACAGAAATTTATATAGTCTCTTGCTACAGATTGGGAAACTTCACGCTTGGGCCAATCTAGCTCTGTAGCTCAGGAGCGTGAAAAACCTCAGGGTATGGCTACACTGGAGAGTTGCAGTGCTGGTGATGGGGTTACAGTGCTGCAACTTACTCTGTGTCCACATTTGCAAGGCACAGCCAGCGCTGCAACTCTCTGGCTGCAGCGCTGGCTGTACACCTGGTCTGCTTGGGGTGTAACCATTGCAGCGCTGGTGATGCAGCGCTGCTCATCAAGTGTGGCCACCAAAAGCGCTTTTATTAGCCTCCAGGGTATTAAGAGGTATCCCAGAATTCCTGTCCATAACAAACCAGAAGGAACTGCGAGCTCCCCTGAGCTACTTATCTAAGGCTACGTCTACACTACTCACCATATCAGCGGATTACAATTGATTGCTCGGGGATCGATATATCGTGTCTCATCTAGACGCGATATATCGATCCCCGAGCACGCTTATATCGATTCCGGAACTCCACCAACCCCAACAGAGTTCCGGAATCGACAGGGGGAGCCGTGGACATCGATCCCGCGTGGTGAGGACAGGTGAGTAATCCGATCTTAGATATTCGACTTCAGCTACGTTATTCACGTAGCTGAAGTTGCGTATCTAAGACGATTTTTCAACCCGCCAGTGAGACGCAAGCCAGTAAAGACAAACAACAGCTGCTCTTTGCTTCCAGCTAGCGTACCAGAAGGCAGGGAATTAGCTTTGGATATGTTCCAGCCTGTTGTTGTAGAGTAGTAGTAGGGGGGGAAGTCCGTGTTGAGTTTCTAGGTTCTGCTTATGTGGTACTGTAAGGGCTATTAGAGACGCATAATCTTTGCATTAGTGAATAGAGAAGGTGGGAAAAGGGTCAAGCCTTTTAAATGATGAAGGTTGGTGCTGGCGTATCTTCCAGTCCTTAGAACTCGCAAGCAGGGACGCTGAGAACATGTCACTCCAATCCCACTCTCTGTCTCCCCCACGAGTCCTGTCACACTCCACCACCACATCCCGTAATTTTGAAAAGCAAAGCACTTGAACGCTGGATAGCTGTCCACTAAATGCCACCACCACCAACAGTGCTGAAATGTGGCCACACTGCAGCGCTGGTAGCTGTCAGTGTGGCCGCACTGCAGCGCTTTCCCTACACAGCTGTACGAAGACAGCTGTAACTCCCAGCGCTGTACAAATGTAAGTGTAGCCAAACCCTCACACCCTGAAGATGTACTTAAGCCAACCTAAACACTGGTATAAATACCACTAGGTCAATAGAAGAATTCCTCTGTCAATCTAACTACCACCTGGGGGGCGTGGGGGAAGGGAATTAACGACCATGACAGAAAAACCCCTCCTTTTGCTGTACAAGTATCTACACTTAGCACTACACTGACACAGCTGCAGGTAAACCCTCAGGTGATGTCTACAATGCCTCCCAATCAGGACAGTTCATGTGTGTGTGTGGGCTTCAAAGAGATGTTAAAATGGCTAGGCCAGTGATTCTCAAACTTTTGTACTGGTGACCCCTTTCACATAGCAAGACTCTGAGTGCAACCCCCCTTATAAATTAAAGAACACTTTTTAATATATTAACATTATAAATGTTGTCTGCAAAGTGGGGTTTGGGGTGGAGGTTAGCGCGCAACGCCCTCATGTAATAACCTCATGACCCCCTGAAGGGTCCCAACCCCCAGTTTGAGAACCCCTGGGCTAGGCTCATTCATAAGAGATCAAGGAAGAAGCTGCAGATATGTTTTCCTCTATTATATTCTGTAGCTCTAATTAATCTTAAGATCAAAGATGTGTATATACTGCATGAATCTAATGATTGCCTACATTGTTCGTAACAGGGATAGATAAGCTGAAGACAATCAGCAATTGCCTTTTGTAAATCGGTGCAGCTGGATTATCTTTGTATGCACAGGAAATAGAACCTTGAGTCCACAAGGCCCACCCTTTGAAGTTAACAATGAGGAATCCTGACACATGCTGTGCTCAAAACGCCTGGCAGCCTGTTTCAGCTATAAAAGAAAAACCGTGGGCTTGATCTTGCCATCTCTGGTCTGCTGAACTTTAACAGGGAAAGTTCTGAGCCACTGGATGGAGAGCCCCAAGTAATTACAAATCAACTGTAATGTATAGGATTCATTTTAACCTCTTAATAACGGTCTTCCTTTAGCTTGTACACATCTACCCCGATATAACACGGTCTTGGGAGCCAAAAACAATTTCACCGTCTTATAGGTGAGACTGCGTTATATCAGGTTTGGTCTGGTATGCCGTGCCAGACTGGACCAGCTTCCCAGTGGTGATTTAAAGGGTTTGGTGCTCCAGCCACTGCGGGGAGCCCTGGGCCCTTTAAATCACCACCTGAGCCCAGCTGCCAGAGCCCCAGCAGGGATTTAAAGGGCCTGGTGCTCCAGCTGCTGTGGGGAGCCCTGGTCCCTTTAAATCACTGCCAGCAGGGCTCGGGTGGAGATTTAAAGGGCCCAGAGCTTCCCGCAGCAGCCAGAGCCCTGGGCCCTTTAAATCACAGCCGGAGCTCTGGCAACGGGGCTCGGGCAGTGATTTAAAGGGCCCAGGGCTCCACACGAATTCGGATATAACACGGTAAAGCAACGGGGCTCGGGTGGCGCTTTAAAGGGCCCGGGGCTCCCCGCTGCTTTACCGCGTTATAACACGAATTTGATATATCAGGGTAGAAGTGTAGTTACTGGCTAGGATTGGCTACCAGCATGGTTTTTGGGTAATATCTGAAGTATATTTTGATCTGGGGAGTGGGTCTGGCTCTTTGGAACTGGAAGAACCGAACATATGAGGTTCTTGGTTTTAAGAATCATTTATCACAGAAGTCTGGTTTGTCTAGGAAGTACATAAGAGGCTAGAGGGCCTGAAGAAGACTGTCTGTGGCTTCATAATAACCAGTACAGTATTTTGGAAGCACACCTTTGTTACTGGCTTAGTGAAATCTTAAGATAGAATGTACCACCAGTTTGGGGTACATGCCCTATATTTTGGCAGTCTGACAAGAGACTGGCACTCTTAGCTATGTTCCATACCAAGCAGCATGACAGAAGGTCTCCTCTCCCCCCGTTTAACTGGCACTGCAAACAATGGGGGGTGGTCCCCAAATGGCAGGTTTGCAGAACTGAGTCTAAAGATTTTAAGTATCCATGTCAGGAGGGGCATCAAAGCACAATCATATTCCAAGCAGATGTGTTTTACTGGGGGGGGGGGGGGGGAAGAATTCTTATAGTTTTTCCAAGGGTTAAGAGGCACTTCAGGTTTACCAGATTTTCAGCTTAGTCTCAGGACAGCAGGTTTACAAAATCTCTGTCACTAACATTTGTATTGCTTTACTTAAGGCTACAATTCCTGTTTTAAGGAGGGACTCCGTCAATGTTTATCTGAAGTTGCTGTGCCTCCTACAGTAACATTAGTGAATCTCTTTGGTTTTACTTTGTGTTTGACAGCGCTTCTGCATATAGTTAGTTTCACTCTCTGTCTCTCCCTGCTGTACAGCGAGCTTCTCCTTTGCTGGAAGTATCTTAGAAACAGGGAAGAAGAAAAAACAAGGAAGAAGTAGTTGTTTGGGGGGGAATTTTTTTTAGAAGGTTCTCAAGACACACAGTTTAGCAGGAGAGATCAGAAATTGCATTTTTTAAAAAGTTCATTTCCAGAAATTTTGAATTATCACAGAATCAGAGTCAGAAGGGGCCGCAAAGTCCTCTAGTCTAACACTATCCCTTTAATATACTGTAACTGATCACCATTTGCTGACAGCTAAAAATGGGACAAGAGTTTGAGTACACTTGAATCGAATCGAATCTCTTTGGTTGTTGTCAGACTGCACAGATGTCAAACACAAATTTTGATTATCAGCAATGAATATGCTCAAGTTGATTTGATTTATTTATTTATTTTTAATAGGAGTGTATGGCAAGCTTTTCGCTCATCTGCTATTTTAAATCTTCCATAGCTTTAATTCCCTTTAATAAGCAGAAATGTTAAAGCAGTAACAATAAGAGCCAAGAATTTCAGAGCTAAGGCTGACTTGAGGCTGTAATTGTCATACCACAGTAAAGACGAGGCAAAAGCAGAACATACCTCTAAACAATCCTGGGACTGTCCGGCTTTGACCCCCGACCCCAAACTCCTCATTCCTGGTTCAAGTGGCTCTTGGCCCATGCAGCTTCTCTGCAATGCTTGAAGTGGGGAGCTGAGACCAACCTGGCTCCTGCTGCACAGATCACAGCATCACTGAGATTTGACCCAGGCACTCCATCCTTAAGTTGCAATGCCACTGGGCTCAGGTTCCAGCCCCTGGAGCCAAGCCCAGCCAGCCTGCCCCACTGCAGGGTGGGATAGCTTTCTCTCTCTCTGCAACCCCCCACCCGATCCTCAGGGCAAGACCCATCCCACTTTAGCCAGTGGAAACGTTAAGAGGTATGGCACAAGTAGTCCAGGACAAGTGGAGTACCACACTTCACCCGAGGTCATGCCTACACAGGGAAAGTTATGTGTTAACATACAATGTTCAACTGACCTCGTCCAGGCTAAGAGACAATACAAGCCTTGTGTTACCTAAAGCTTTATTTTGTGTTTCAACATTAAAGGCACTTCTGCATTCTTATTTCAACCTAGAGCCACCTCAAAAAACAGGAAAAATCAACTAGTTTGAGCACAAACAAGAGACTAACAGGACACTTACAATTTGTTTCACAATATGTATCTAAAATAGGGCTGTCGATTAATTGCAGTTAACTCAAGCAATTAACTAAAAAAATTAATCATGACAAAATTAATCGCAGTTCTAATGGCACTGTTAAACAATAGATTACCAATTAAAATGTATTAAATATATTGGGATGTTCTTCTAGATTTTCTAATATATTGACTTCAAACAGAATTAAAAAAAAAAGTGTACACTGCTCACTTTATATTACTTTTGATGATCATTTTTACAGTGCAAATATTTGTAAACAAAAGAAACAGTATTTTTCAATTCACCTCCTACAAGTAATGTAGTGCAATCTACCATGAAAGTGCAACTTACAAATGTACATTTTTTATTACAGAACTGCATTCAAAAAACAAAAAACTTTAAGAGCCTACAAGTCCACCCTGTCCTATTTCTCATTCAGCCAATCGCTAAGACAAACAAGTTTGTTTACATTTACGAAAGATAACACAGTCAACTTCCTATTTACAATGTCACCATTCCAGAGGACATGCTTCCATGCTGATGGCACTCATTAAAAACAACAACGTGATAACTAAACTTGTGACTGAACTCCTTGGGGGAGAATTGTATGCGGGTAAAACAGAGTAGGAGACATTCTGCCATATATTTCATATAAAACCAATCTCGGATGATGACTCAGCACATGTTCATATTCAGAACACTCTCCCTGCAGATTTGACAAATTCAAAGAATGAGAGATTTTTAAAAATGCTACAGCACTCGACCCAAGGTTTAAGTTTCTGAAGTGCCTTGCAAAATCTGAGAGGGACAAGGTGTGGAGCATGCTTTCAGAAGACATAAAAGAGCAACACTTTGATGCTGGAACTACAGAACCCGAACAACCAAAAAAGAAAATCAATCTTCTCAAGGTGCATACAAATGTTTAGCATATCTGGCACGTAAATACCTTGCAATGCTGGCTATGACAGTGCCATGAGAACACCTGTTCTCACTTTCAGGTGACACTGTGAACAAGAAGCAGGCAGCATTATCTCCTGCAAATGTAAACAAACTTGTTGGTCTGACCGATTGGCTGAACCAGAAATAGGACTGAGTGGACTTTAGGCTCTAAAATTTTGCATTATTTTGTTTTTGAATGCAGGTTTTTTGTACATAATTCTACATTTCTAAGTTCAACATTAATGATAAAGTGATTGCACTACAGTACTTGTAACGGGGAAACTGAAAAATACTGTTTGTTATTTAATAGTGCAAATATTTGTAATAAAAATGTGAGCACTAAACACTTTTATTCTGTTACAACTGAAATACATATATTTGAAAATGTAGAAAACTCTCAAAAAATATTTAACTAAATTGTATGTTATTGTTTAATCGCAGCTTAATTTCTTTAATTGCACTTAATCCCGCTTAATTTTTTTAATCGCTAGACAGCCCTAATCTAAAGCCATTAACATCTGAACCCTGTCAAATAGATCAGAAGAGACTATTAAGTTGCAAAAAACTTTATTAAGGTTACTTGGTGACAGCACAAGTCCTTCCAGAACATCGAGTTCAGATGAACTCAAACTCTGAAAATGCGTTAAGGTAAACACCCCTACATCCTTAACGCTAGCCCCCTGGAGCTGGCAAGAGCCATTGGAAATTATCTGCATCTACTCCAGATGCATTCACTGTGTTAACTGTAGTTGTACTGAATGGTAGAGGAATTAGCTGGGGTGGTTTGGAAGAGCTGTAACTGTTACATGACGTCAAGTATCAGAGGGGTAGCCAGGTTAGTCTGGATGTGTAAAAGCAGCAAAGAGTCCTGTGGTACCTTATAGACTAACAGATGTATTGGACCATGAGCTTTCATGGGTGAATACCCACTTCATCGGATGCATGAGGCAATCTCATAGTGAGGTGGGATATGAGACTAGCCTGTGGATTTAATAATGGGTAGGGAAAAGTATAGGGTTAGATGGTGTCCATTGTGCAAGCCGTGTGAAAGTGTTGTAAAAGGCTATAAAGTGGTTGTTAAATTTGCAAGCATGGTATTCTAACAGGGGAACAGGCTGATATTTGAATGTAGGGCATGTGCGTGTAGCACCTGTCCATTAGTGACAAGGCAGAGAGAGAGATGGGAATATGGGACAATGCTCAAGGAGAGCAGTTAGGGGTGTGTAGGCCTACATCTTAACACCCTTTTTCCTGGTTTTCATCCCTTTCCAGTGGCCCATATGGTTGCCATGAGATTCCCCTCTGGTCCTCCCCCTCCTGTACATTTTGTTGTAATGGAATGGGGACAAGTCATGCTTTAAAATGTCTGCAACATGTAGCTGTTAAAAGGGATGGTGAGAGGCAGATTTTCCCCAAAAGGTCCCAGTTCATTCTCAGATTTCTGCCCAAGGTGGGTTTCAGCCTTCAAGGTTGCAGCTCAGAGGTGTTAAGTGGCAGGGAGTGGGGCTCAGAGACCCCCAGAAGGGCAACGCCCCCCACATACTAGCTCACGTTGGAAAGTAAGAGGGGCTCCAACCTCTCAGTTCCTGACGCACGCGCGCAGATTCAGACAAGACACCAGCTAGGCTTGAGCTATCCAGCTGGTGTATAACTCTGTGGGCTAAGAATCCTGTTAACTCCTCAGCCTGTGCAGGCTTAGTGTAAGCTATTAGAAGTGACAACAGGCTCATGAACACCTTCCCATGCCCAACCAGAGAAGCCAACTCTTTCAAATAATGTTTTAATTTGACTTCCCCCACAGGGCTGGTGGGTGCCATGCACTCTGTTCGGGCAATCATCAAGTGTCTGAGATCCTGGTGCAATGATCTGAGCTCTGGTTTGGTTTCTAGCTGTGAGCAAAAATAAAGTGTAAAGAAAAAAACTGGTTATTTTTAGGGGCTGTTTCTTTGAAACACTTGGGTCAAGTAGCCCCAAATTTGGATAGCTAACAAATCCTGTTCGCCATGAGACCGCTCAGATTGCCTTGAAATTTGGTAATCATCTAGATTTTAGAGCACTTAGAAGAGCCAAGCTTTAAACAGAAAGCTGGTCTTCGTGTTAACTAGAGCAGAGCAATTACTCGACTGTGACAGTGGACTTGCTTAACTTTAAGAAGGGAAAAGGAGCACTCGTTTCCCCCACTCAAGAGGGAGAAGTTGTGAAGTTATATACTATCCCTAGTAGTGCCAGCTAGTTCATTTTTTCCAACCTATGAGTGCTCCTCTCATGGCACGTTCAGTCTGGTCCAGTGGATAGAACACTAGATTGGAGTTCCGGGTCTCTTCTTGGCTCTGCCACCCCTTGCCCAAAGTGACACCTCACCTCTGTATCCCCTCCCACTCTTATCTTGACTAAGGCCTGGTCTACACTGGACATCGCTAGGTCAAACAGAATTCTCCTGGCAACTCAGCTACCTCCTCTGAGGGAGGTAGAGCAGATACCCCAACAACAGAACCCCTCCCATCAGCGTAGGTAGTGTCTTCACTGAAGTGCTAGAGCAGTACTGCTGCAGCATTTTAAGTGTAGACAAGCCTTAATCTTTAGTGGGGGGACTGTTCCCTATGCTACAGAACAGTGGGGCCCAGGTCTCAACTGAGGTCTCTGGGTACTACTGTAATACAAATAATTGGGATACGTTAGTAACAATTTTTAACTTGAAGCCTTTGTACAGACAATTACACTTCTAGGGGAAGAAGGGAGCAGCCCCAGTGTACAGCATTTTTTAATCCACATTTAACCTATAAATTAAAATAGAGCTAGTAAGTATTAGCAGGGAAAGCATACAGCCACCAGGATTCTGATATCTTGAGTGCCTGTACCAATTTGCCAGACAGAAAACTCAGCTGTACCAGACACTGCCTAGTCTCCCATTCACCTGTAAATACACTGACTAGCATGGAGATAAGAACTCTGAATAGCCCACACACACAGCCAGTTAGAGGTCGGTAGGTGCGTACCAGAGGGAGTGCAGGCCACCAGTCACAAAGTCTGAGGTAATGGTTTGGAAGCCAGGGCTGTACAGGGTGTCCAAACGTTATTCAGTTTTGTTCTCCACCCTGGCCCTCAGCGCACAAAGCTAACAATGCTTGTGTCACTTAGCTTGTGAAAGATTCAAGTGATGATAATGCAAAAGCCAGGAACAACAAAAGGACATTAGTTAAAAATTAAGTCAGTGTTGATAATAGATTCCTCATTCCCATAACTTTGCTTAGTAATGTCAAAACTCAGACTGAAGTAGCTGACCCAGCTAATACTTCTAATATCAACAGCTGCAGGAGTATGGGCAGCAGGTAGAGTCCCAGTTCAGGGAGCTTATCCTCAGCTCCGCCCCTTCCACCCCTCCCTGCAGCAGGAGCCCCATGCCACTGCCTCCCTCATGGCTGGAACCCTCAGGTCGCCCCTCCCTCCCAACCCAAAAGAGGCCGAGGCCCCCCGCCCCACTATGTGCCTGGAGGAGTCCTAGACCAGCTGCAGCCATGCCGCACCTCCTCTCCCCAGACTCCAAACCACCTGGGGAAAAGCATCTCTGTTTGATATGCCCCATGCAAGTCTCAGCCAGCTGATGAGGCAATATGTGGAACTCAGCTTCCCGGGTTCACCAGTAATCTCCCTGGAGTCCAGAGGAAGCTGAATAGCACATACCGTCTCCTCAGCCACCCTGGAACCGGCATGGGGCATAATAAATCAAAAGCTCCCCCCCACCCCCAAGCCCTGCAACTGGAGGGTCCGGCAGTAGCACCTATTATAGCCACTGCCCATGTGCAGGAGCATAGGAATAATGAACTGAAACATGAAGCCTAATCCAATTCATTACTCAAATATCAAAAAGTGAATTGCGTGAGAAAAAAAATGAGGGGAAAAAAAAGTCTCTTGTACAAGACACATCTAGTCAGTATATCGGGTTTCAAGTTGTTGCTACAGCACTGTGCTTAATGCCCAATATGCCTACCGAAGTTGCCATCAGCAGTGGAGAAAAGCACTCTGCAACCAGCATGAATAAGAGAGTTGACACTCCAACTCTTTCCACCACAAGAAGGGCTGGTTTACATTTGGAAGAGCAGTTCTCGTTCAGTCATAATGCAGTGTGCCAGAACATCTCACATCAAAAGATGCACTTCCATGAGTTTCCAGTCCACTCAGATGTTTTAAGGGTTTAAACATTAAGGCAGTAGAGACATTTTGGATGCTACAAGGGAGCTTTAACTAGGACAAACTGGGAAAGAGCGAAACTCAGGCTGGCTATCAAAATGTTTCCATCAGCTCTGGCCATGCTACCCCCTATTTGATTCCCTTCACTAGCTCCTGTTTCTTTCCAAATCATAGTCAAACTTGTCACCCTCACCTTCATTCCACTGTACAATTCTGTCCTTCTCGACTAGCTTCCTCCCTCCCATTCCCTCTGCTCAGCTCACTTCTTTCCTGGTTCTCTCTCCCACTATGGAGTGTTGCACTGACTCCTATGTAGGCCTTCTATTGCTGCTCTCTTGCCCAGATTCTGAAAAAGCATAGGCAACATAATAAAGCTTGTCAGTCAGAAACCCTAAGAGATAGCAGTAGAGCTGAAATGGCCATGTCCATTACTCATCTGAGCTACCAGAGCTTCCTGATGCTTGTTGTCAACCTCAATCTTCCTTCCTCTTCACCTCCATGCGGTGTTTGTTACCCCAGGTGTTTTCTTTGTCTCAAATTCGGGCCCAGTTCTGCCAACTCGGCACAGTACTTGCCGTGACAAGCAATCCCACTGTGGCTACTTATGGCAGTAAATGCTAAACCCAACAGTAAGTGTTTTACAAGACTGGGCCTTAGTTGGTAAGCTCTCTAGGTCGGAGAAACTGTATCTATTGCTATACTCATTCCTCCTACAACTGTCACGGTTTGTCCAATTTAGGAGCTGATTCACTCCTTGCTCAAGTGAATCTGCTAGTGGTGCCAATGGAAATTTTGGCTGGGCAAGTGGCTTGGGACCATTAGATTCTACAACCTGCTTGTGTCATCTTATTTCTGTAATGTCACATACACACAGTTACTAAGGGAAGATCAAGGCACTGGTAAAGTTAGGAAGGCACACGGACAAAAAAAAAAATCTGAGTGTGGGGCACATGACAGCAAGTTGGTAGAAACAAGAGCTGATGCGTAGGCAAGGACAGAGTTATAGTTAGCAGTGAACGTTGATGCTACAGCTGTTAGTCTGTGGAATTGCCTCTGGAAGGAAGTGGCAAAATCTCACCACCTGGCACACAACTGAACTGGACATCACACTAGTAAATGTGTAATGGGGAAAATCCTGTACAAGCAGAGTGAACTAGACAATTGACTACATAAAGTGAGTTTTCACCTGTTAAGCAAGCCATATGAGCAGTTTCATTTATGCAAGGATGATCCACTATAATTCATTTTCACTTGTGCTACTAAGTTTTGTTTAAATCAAGCATAAGTTTTGTCACCTGTATTAAAGTGGTGACGCACCCCAAATACATGTTTTCCCTTCAGTTATGTATGACCATTATTTTGGACACACTTCCTCTTCCCATCTGCTAGTGGTTTTAGCTTCCCTAACTGCACCTGCTTTCCTTTAGATTATGGGTCTGAAAAAAGCCATCTGTGCAGAGGACAGGATACCTTCTATCCCGGAGAGTAAAATCTCCAGGTCTGTTTCTATTCTCTCTTCCACCCCCAAGAGATAGGGGAGCAAGGCAACTAGGATAGTCTGGGTCTTAAAACAAAGAAGACAGAAGAAAATATGCTGCAAGTTATTTATTTTAACTTGAGTTTAATGATGGAGAGGTTCTTAAGGAAAGCAAATGAGTTCTCATTTGTAGAAGTGTTAAAGATCAAAACTAATTAGAATATCTTCAAGAGAATACTTGAATTTTGCTGTAGCCTACCAATTATCTTTTTTAGGCCTGCATAGAAAAATGAAATTTAAGGAATTGCAACCAAATTGTTCCATACTAATAAGCTGAAATAGTAGCAAGGCCTCATTCAGTTCCCCCCTAAAGAGACAACGTGTGACATAAACAAGCTATAGGAAAAGCTGTGATGGTCAGTTCCTACCCTAGTACACATGAGAGAAATGAGACAAATGTAAAGTGTACAGAGGATTACACATTTCTGTAGCACTTTATTTATGAAGAGCAGGCACTGATCCTGTCCCACCACAAATGGCAACACTCTAGCTGACCTCAATAGGAACAGGCTCCCAAGGCCACTAACCAACAACAACAAGCAGCACCCTAAAGTCCCTCTCCTTGCCTTGATAAGAGCAGTAAAGCAACAAGTGGGAGAACTCAAGCAAAAGAATGTGAAAACTGAAGTAAAGGTAGGTTAGGCTCCTTTAAAACTCACTGCTTTCAGCAATCTGAAAGAGTCACTGCCTGCTGCATGTTACGTGACACTTAATAAATGACCCAAGGTAAACAGTTATGAACACAAGAAGGTTACATAACATAATTATTGACTGATCAGAAAGCCAGCTGTAGCTTCAGAACCATTAACCAACCTGCACTGTTGTACCAATAGCAAAAACTATAAACAGGCATTTGATGTGAATCAGTGTAAGCGAATTTATTCTTGAATACAAGACTCCAAGAAGGTGATATGGATCTTTAACCATTTAGTCTGTCAGATCAATTAATTTATCAAGTGATAGCCAGGGAAACACTGTCAGTAAGTTTCAGAGCCTGGGGAAGGTAGTTTGTTCTCTGTAGTATTTGCTGTTTAATACAGGGTAGAGTCTGGTTCAATCATCTGTTAGGATTGCGAATGAGGCCCTGATACAGACCATATTTTGGCAATTTATGAACCTAATCTGACCTATTTTCTGAAAATCTTTAACATCGTGTAAAAATTAGTGTTCTTATATCTGAAGAAGTAATTCATTTGGTTTTCCATTTAACACCTTTATGACCTTAGTTTATTTTTCTTTATCCAGGGATTCTCGTAGGGCCAGCAGTGACTTGCCAAGACCCACCCTGATCCAGAGAACAAACACATTCCTTAGCTATACAGTTCACTTGAGTACATAATGTATTTACCATCCACCTGGATTTTGCTAACATATGAACTTACTGGTGTCTCCTGGGAAGGGAAATGGGGCAGTCTGTGTGTTAAAGTCTTACCTGCAGTGGAGGTAAACATTCAAATGAACTCTGTGCTCAGGCTACAGAACATTTCAATGTTAATATAAGACAGCCAAGGGCATTTAGATGTGGTGAGCTTTCACTTCTCTCTCACCATAAGGATTGCAGCAAAAACTCACATTTCCCCTGTAAGGTGCTGAATACACTGTGCCATAGCAACAGCAATGCTCAGAATGAGGGAGCTCTCACTCTACCAACCTCAGAAGATTTCTTAAGTCTAGACAGCAAAATTGCTTCCTTATGAATCCAGATTAACATCAGACATTCAAATCTCTCACTTGGGTTTATAATACATGCTATTGCAAGTCACCTCCTAAAGCCTTGCACTGATCAACCCTGCAAAAGCCAAGCACAAGATGCAGCTCTGTTAAATATCTTCAAGATGAGGCTGGGAAATAGGGAGGAGGATTCCTGGAATGGTGGAGGATTCATTATTCTGACTTCTATTAAATTTCCCATAATCCCAGTTGGGAGTTTATTTCTGATGCAATTAGCTGTACAATAACTGCCACATCTGTGAGTTAAGGGGTGACATCTATCAGAGATGGCAGAGCTCTAAACAACTATTTTCTTGCCCATGCAGGATAGTCCCCTGCCTACGCTATCTAGTCTAATATCTTAGAAGGTCAGTTGTTGAAGTCATGAGTCTTGTGGCCACCACCCCTTCCCTTGGGGAGACAATTCCATGGCCTGTGACCTAACACCTCTCACTGTCAGGAGGGATTCTCGAGATTCCCCCCACACCCACTGCCAATGTGCCTCCTGCTGGGCAGTGGAAGATACCAGCTAGGATCCTGCCCAGGGAGATGGGTAAGAGAAGGCAGAGTCCAGGGGATGCAAGAGGAAGCTCTACCTCAATCCTCTTGGCTGGGGCCGAGGGACTGCCGAAACCGCCCCCTGGCTCTGGACACCTGCCTGCGGGTGCGAACCGGGCAGATGGAGGGGGAAACGG